>NW_024962255.1:1614811-1688117 GCF_019238085.1 Lagopus leucura | reverse complement strand
TTTTATTTTATTTTATTTTATTTTATTTTATTTTATTTTATTTTATTTTATTTTATTTTATTTTAAAAAGCAAGATGTCCTGACAGTGTAGTTATTGTTGGTTGCAACTTACTCAGAGTTAAGAGTTTAAACTACATTAAGGGCAGTTTGTAAATTACAGTTTGAGAGGTTAAGATAATTTACTGCCTCACAAAAGCTTTGCTAACCATGCTGTTTGTGTCTAAATGATGTTTGTATTTCTATAGAGCTGGACCAATGATGTAAAGATTTGGTCTTTTGTGTGCATGTTTTTTTTGTCTTTATTTTCTTGAGAAACTTCTCTCGATTTGTCTCCTTCCCACGTTACAGTAATTTAATTTGAAAGTTTCGTGAATAACCGAATTAAAGTTTGTAGTGTTGCTTAGCTCACAACATTGCCCTCTGTTCTCGTTAAAGCAAAACCATTTGAGTGAATGCAAACTAGTGTTTATATAAACTAGTGTTTATATTCACACTACTTAATAGTGAAATACTTGTGAAGTGTTTCAGTTGTTGATTTCCTTTCCATTATTGCTCTGTTCACTCTTTGAGCCATCATTTCATACAGCACCAAGCTGCAGCATACCCAGCTTCGCTTTGGTCTCATTTCCATGCTGTGAGAAGAACAATGAAAATGTAAACAGAGACAAAAGCAGGATGGGATTGGAGACTGCTTAACACCCTAACAGGCGTGGCTGGACACAAGCGTTAGAAATTCTTCAAATGTATTTGGGTTATGGGGATCTCATCTGTAATGTTCTGTTGATGTCCAGTGCTAAGCACAGAAAGATTTTATTCTGGTATTCCTTTAGCATTCTAAGGATGAAGTGGGACCTTTGGTCAATTGCCTTATATAGTGAAAGGAGAGAGGCAGATACCCTTTGCTGGAGAAGCCCAGGAGAAACAGAGAGTGCATGCATCCATACAATGTGCCCCTGGTGTCACAGCATGCATGGGCACACTGTGAGCTGTTGGTGTCTTCTGATGGCACTTAGTTCTGCTGTGTTTGCTGTTCCATAGTCTCACTGGATCCCACTCAACAAGTGGACACAGCTGTTTAGCTGGGAGATAACTCTTCTTGTATTGGACAGTTTGCGGGCTTGCATGCAATCCTGTAACAAATTGTACCTTTTATAATAATATCATTTCTTTGCATTAGTGGGTCAATTCCAGGCAGATTCTATCTGGTTTAATGGAGCATGGGAATATTTCTTGAAGTGCTTGGCTGACAGAGGGGGAAGATAAATGGGTTGCCACAGAAACCACTGTTGTTGCAAGAAAAGCTCATCCTTTCCCTATTCTTTCTTTTCAAACCTTCTCAACTCCTATCAGCACAGCAGCAGAAAGCTGTTCTTCAGTGTTGGAGCTCTGGGGCTGAGGGGATTGGACACAGGAGTGGAAAAGAGGAGTGGGGGGCAGACAGCCATGGACCACATCTCCTCTGGAGCACTTCATAAATGTGTGGAGACAGGCATGTAGAATGTTGTAGATGAGAATATTTTCTCTTTGGAAAGACCACTGAAGCAGATAAGAAGGACAAAATGCAAAAATTCACTCTATATTGCTGTTAGAGAGAAAGATTAAGATAGCAGACTTTGTTCAGACATGGAATGCTTGCTGGTGGTAAGACATGATGTCAGAGCTTCGTGATGTGCCTCATATTCCTGGTCCTTCAATGCTGTAGCTTAGAGAGTCTCATTGAGTGTCCCGTAGCTCCCTGCATGCTCTTGATTTTTCACCTGAAGGGAACTAGATAGGGAAGATTGAATACAGTTGTGCAGCCTGAGTACCTGGGAACTGGGAGGTGCCATTGGCCTCCAGGTTTAGCACTTAAGAAGAATAATATTTTTCAAGGACAGCAGCTGATGGAGCTGAAACGAAGGTTGTGTAAACGTGTTGTACTTGCTGAAGAAAATGTAAAATTGAAAATAACAAAACATCTAGGGTGAAAACTCAGCAATGCTAGTGATCATTTTGTGCTGGGTGTAGATTTGAGTAGTCTACAAAATGTTAAATATGTTTTGTTTCTCACTTTGGCTGTCAAGAAGTAATTGTTCTGAGGAATGTGACCAACTTATTTCTGATCTCACAGAGGACATTTATAGAGCTAGGAATGACATACTGACTATGGTGATGACACATAATAAGATGGTTTGGTATGACTTCTGCTGAGGAGTGTAATTTTAAGCACATTACGTAGCAGCTAGGGTAGTTGCAATTTAACAGTTGTGCGGAAAATGTCAGAATTCAAAAGCCAATCAAATTCAGAAAGCTCTTTGGCACTGTGAAATTATGATCATTCAGAAGGGAGATTGTCACCTGCTGAAATGTTCATTTAAAAGACACTGTCTCACTTTACAGGCACCACTGTTAAAATATAGATACATGTTCGGAAGTACAGTATGGTCACTATCTTTAACTCCTGTGCTTGCCCAAGTATCAAATGCATATGGGTAACAAAACAGATGGGCAAGTTTGGAGTGGTTTTTAATAGGATGGTGAGAAACACATGTCCACTAACCTACAGGAAGGTTTTTTTTTAATATTTGTCAGTCACTTGTTGATTATCAGAAGGCCCAAACAAATGCTACAAAATTAAGCTAAGGAACTTACGTTAAGTCACCAGCAAATTCTACAAAAAAGTTGAGTTTCTATACTTTAGCATGCTCTGTGAGTTATGTGTCAGGCCAGACAGGAAATGAGATGCTTCAGCTGATGGTTTATACTTGGAACTAGAAGAATTTGGAACCAGAAGAAATAACCTCCTCTTCATGGCATGCATCTGCAGTGAGGTCTGGGGTTGCTTCCCTACCCTGGTTTGTCAATGGAGGCGTGGGGTATTTTACAACACTTCCTTCTACCAATTCATGTAGTCACAGCAGTGCCGGAAGATGTGAGCAGCCAGCTCTGAGGCCTACAAAGTGTGCTTTCATGTCACAGACCTGCATTGAGCATCCTGACCTCAGCAGTAGTCTGCAGCATGTTACCTTTCCAGTCCACGACCAGAGAAGCCATGTTTTTGTTTTTTTTTAATGGCATCTCTTCTTTCATTTCTTTTAGACACAGTTAGCTGTTACACGTTCTGGTACGTGTAGCAATATTTCCCTTTATGTGTGTGTCACTGAGGTGCCAGTCTTGATGTTGCAGAGCAGGGTTTTCAGAACTTAAAGTCATAGCTAAGATTTGAATAATCACGAAGTGCATCCAAGTTTTAGAAAGATGCTGTTTTACACCAGTGCCACAGCAAAGCCAGCTGTCTTTGTGAATTGTAAGATGGCAGCTTCTAGCTGGCCCTTCAGAAAAAGAGCTGGAGAGCCAGTCAAGCTGATCTTACAAAAAAAAGGAGCAAATAGTCCTTTGGTAGAACCACTATTATTTAGTCCTGTACCTCTTTCATTACAGCATTCAGCAAATACTTCTGTGCCATATATTTTTCAGCAGTATAACATGTAAGAAGTTAGAAGTTGTATTCGCTGTGAGTAGGCTGTCTCTACATTAATGGTATTCACTGGTGCCTTGGACTTCCACAGTGGTTTTGTATACTGTCATATTGTTATCTTGAAATATATCTTAATTTTGGAGAATATGTAATAACTTTGTGGCAATTAGTTAGTGGACAGCATGTTCTGTCATCAGACATTGATAATGTATAAAATCAAGCTTGCTTTCATAATGATCACTGATACATTTAAAAAGAGGATGTGAATCTGTGTTAAATGATATTGAAAATATGACCCTAAAACACTGCAGGTCAGCTGGTGCCTATTTGCCATTTCTTTCATATGGTGTAGAAGTTTTAATGCGTGCTGCTAATATTGTTAAATAAGACCAAGATTGATGGTGGCGAGAGACTTCTTATTTACTCTTTTTGGTGATGGTTTCTCTGAGCTCAAAAAGTCTTAGAAGTAGAATAGCCACCACTATATAATCTATGCAAACAATGGCACGTACTGTGATAACCTGGAAAATTTCATTTGATTTCTTTCGGTGTTCAGTATTTGCTACACTAGAGGTTGAATGGGAATTCAATTCCAAGAGTAAGAAAAAGGAATATCAAGAATACTGTTACACTTGATTATTTTTCACAGCCGTAGTTCTAGGCTAGTGTATAATCACTTTTTAAAGTGGAATATAGTAATGTTTTATTGCTACTGTGATGTCAGCAGGTCTGGGTGGGCATACTTTGGAGATCCTGACTTACTGTGCTGCAGTGTGAAGAATGAGTCAGAGAGCAAAGGGAACTGCAGTGGTGGCTCTTCTTCTCCCAAAGCGTGTGTTAAAGATTTCAGCCTCTTTCTAGATGCAGATAACAGATTACTAACAAATCCTACCTTGGGAAGAAACAGTGCCAAATTTCTGTGCTTCCCTAAGACATATAATCCAGGTTGATTTAAAGGTGGAAGCAATTTGCCGCTGGCTTTTGAACCACGTGGTAAAGACTACTGGCTCCATATCCTCGGGGTCCCCTGGATGAGCAGAATCAGGTGTGCTTTATGAGAAACATGCCTGCCTGAACCACCGTGCAGCAAGGAAGTCGTGATGGGCTCTCAGCCCCTTCCTCAAGCTGTGCAGGCGTGCAGGGCTGTGCCTGTCAGAGAGGCACTTTGCCATGGCAGTTCACTGTTTGTCATCTAACTGCCTTCTACCAGCAAAATTCATAATGTGCCCAGGCACAGAAGGAGCACAAAGATAATGTATCTGTGTCGGTCTTCATTTTATAGCTTCTTTCAATCCTCTGCAGAGGTTCACAGAAGTTGTTGTAATGCCCTAGCAATTCCTGTTCCAATCCACAAGTATGTCAGTGCTGCTGCAGTGAAGGAGGTGGCAAGACACTCTAGGACATAATGCTGGTGTCCAGCAGCACATGCTTACAGCCAGGTTAAAAAAGAGTGTGACAGCATGGCATTATCTGGCAGTTACCATGTTATTTTCCAAGTTCTTTAATGGAGAGCTGATAATAGAATCCTGCAGTCAGCAGTCTCTTCTTGCATGTAGTGCAGTGTGGCTTCTGGGAGATTTTGTCTATGTGGTCAAGGACACTATCGGAAGTCTTGAGGCTGTGGAGGTGGGTGTAGAGTTGTGAATATGCATTTGAAGAAATTCAGTTGTATAAGTCACTGTATATTTACATAATTGTTCCCAAAGTCTTTGAAAGCCTGGAATTACTGAACATCAGGTTTACTTGCTACTTAGGGTATTGGTAATGCTGTGGAAATGAAGTGCTGAGAGGTAAAATGTCTTTTCTACATTCGTGTAATCTTGTTTTATATCATGGCTACATGAATACAAATTCATAAATTGCAGTGCAAGTATCGACTAACATGATAGATACAACTTAATGAAGACTTTTTGTGTGAAGTCACCAACATCTGCATTAATGAAAATGCCCCATGAGCGCATGCCTTTAGTTCTAATTATCTACATTTTCAACTTTGAAACACGTAAGAGAAGAATTCAGCTGATTCTCAGTTGTGGAGAACAATCCTCAATCCTTGCTGTGAAAACAGGAAAAATGTTCAACTTGTTTTGTGCTCTGTGGTAATATAAAACCTTTTGTAAAGCTGATTGCGACTACCTGGGAGCATGAAAAAAAACAGGGAGGGGAACTAAAGGAGAGTTAGGAGTGTATGTATGTAGGCACCCTTTTCATTGCATCATTGGGCGTAACTAGCAGCTACTGCACTCACTCTTCGAGCCATCAGCCAGCATAAGGCTGGGAATACCAAGGGCCAAAGGAGGCTCAGCACTGGCACACTGGATCCTCCCAGGCACCAAGGGTCTGTGCTGAGAGCTCTCATAATGGGCAAAGTTAGTGCATTGCTATAAAGGAGTAATGCTGAAAGCGAGTGAACAAAATTACCATCCGAGGCACCATCTTCTGAAAGTAATTACCTCCCAGCTTTACAGTATTAGAAGCCAGCTGTGAAATACTGGTCTACTGTTGGGCTTTTCGTGCATATGCATTCATCCTCCCTGAATTAACACCTCATAATAGCACCTGTCCAAACCTGAAATTGTTAAAGGCAGAGTGGTTGAATGTATCAACTGGTTGGAAGCCGGTTGCATATGTTCTAATTACGTTCCGTTACGTTCTAATAAGCACATTTAAGTCTTTTGCAGGCTCTAGAACATGTGCTGTTTAAAGAAGCTTGCCCTTCTCATCTTTGCAAAGATCTTAGCTGACCTCTGTCCAGTTGAAGTTCGGTGGGTGGGTCATTGCCCTTTTACAGTCGGGGCTGCTGTAGCTGTGTGGCAGGTAATTAAACATTGTCACTGGGAAGGTTGCTAAAGGCTTGTAATTCTACACTGTCTTGCCATGCAGACGTTTGCCCTGCAGGATATTGAAAATTTTATGGTGTCTCCCTTCTAGGAGTCAGCCACTTAGAGTGAGTTACGGGTTCCTTTCTGCAGAGGAAAATGAACAACATCACCGTGATTTGGGATAGAGGTTTAATTTTCGCAATGATGATGTATCCTTATCTCATGATGCTTCTTCTGTACAAATCTTTGACACAGATGAGAAACCATTGAAATGGAGTTTTATAACGTACCTTAGAGAAAACAAATGTCTGTAAATTTATCTGTCCAAGACCTTCAGAAGTAGCTGCTGTACTCATTTTGGATCTTGTTTCTTTACCTTTTATCTTTTTCCTATTTTTATCACTGTTTTTATATATTGTTTTGGCTTTGATTGGTAAAGATTCTTGCATGCACAGGGGACACCAAGCCTTGAATAAGTGCAAAAGGAATTCCAGGGAACCTGGGAGTAGATAGGTGCAGATAGTTTTATTTTCACTCTCAGGCTGCTGCCGAGAATTAGATTGAGGTCAGCCCTGGGCACCACGATGTATTTGATATCATTGGTGTTAAGGATATATGCGGTTAATGTCTGACCTCTGTCTGCTTCCAGGCAGCAGAACAGATATCATTATATGTGCAGGTTCAGCACTGAGTGCTGCTCCAGCACCCGAGGGTGAGAAAAATGGTTTCAAAGGAAGCCTGCAAGTGGAGCAGAGGGAGCCTGTTTGGCTCTTCCATTCATAGAATTACCATGGTAATCATCAAGTTGTTTGTCTTCCTCTTTAACTCCCATGGGGTACTCTTCTGAAATCTTCCCTCTGATGGCTGTATATAACCTAACTGGTTAGCTTAGTTCATTACTGTGAGAGTGGTGAGATGCTGGAACAGCTGCCCAGAGAGGCTGTGGATGCCCCGTCCATCCCTGAAGGAGTTTAAGGCCAGGTTGGATGGGGCCCTGGGCAGCCTGGTCTGGTATTAAATGGAGAGGTTGGTGGCCCTGCCTGTGGCAGTGGGGCTGGAGATTCATGATCCTTGAGGTCCCTTCCAACCCTGTCCATTCTGTGATTCTGTTAGCTGAGATTTCTTGTTTCCAGTCTTGGCAGAATCACTCCTGCTTTATAATTATTTCCTTTTACATGAAACATGGCAGAGGTGAGCTGGAGTAGCACCTCTTTCCTCTTCTATGGTATTTAATGCACGAGCATTTACAGCCAGCAGCAGGCTCTCATCATAGAGTGTTAATCTTGGACGAGAGGTGAGACTTTATCGCACAAAACATGTTAAGTCCATGGGGAAGTGCTTTGGAGTTCTGTAGAGATGCGCTGCTGCTGATCAGCTGGAAAACATAGGGGCAGTAAGGATCAGGTCTGTCTTGTAGGTTGGAGGAGACTCTTGCTTGTCCAAGATGGACAAGCATGGACATTTCTCTGATTTCCTCAAATTGTAACAGTTAATTGGTTGTACCTTTCAAATATGAGTCTTCTTGCAAATGCAGGTAGAAGTTCTACTGAAAGTGGTTCCTCCTCTTGCAAGAGATGCAGGCCAGGGTGCACACGGTGGCACAGCAGTGCCCACCTGGGTGTGAGAGCCTCAGCAGGAGGCTCACTGGTGCCTGGGACAGGGGCTGGTGCCTGGCTGAGACCGCTCTAGGCAGGAGGTGCTGCCTGTTCTGCACAGAGCCACGTGGAAGTTAACAGAGAGCGGCCACCAGGCGTGTAAATCTGTGCTAGGTTTGCCTGACTGTGAGGTGTTTTTGTCCTTCATATATCTTCCTAATATTCTCCCACATAAGCTGCATCAGTAGCAGTCAGTGGCATTAAATCTAATGCTGTGTTATTGTTCAGAGGAAGAGCCGTATGAAATTGCATTTGGAAGTTTACAACAGCGTTGTCGTTTGTGTTATACCAATGTCAAAGCTTTTTAGACTGAAAAATAATTTAAACTGCCAGGTTCACACTACTGCAGAATAATGATTTTATTTTATTTTATTTTATTTTAAAAAAGTATTTATGCATCAGAATGTTACACCTTTGTCAAGAACATGTCCTGATAGCCAGTGTAATTTGCATGGCAATTTTTCTCATTTCAGAGCTGATGCTGTTTGTGCAGGAGAGTACTTGGAAGCTGTAGTTTGATGCAGGCTTGTCTCTTCCCCTCTGCTAGGACAGAGCTCTTCGTCTCCTCCTTGCAAACTAACAGCAGTCAGATGCTGGGTGGAAACTGTTTCAGTCTGGCTCATTATCTGAAGGAATGTGCGAAATCCAACTGCTTCTGTAGCATAAATGCTACCTAGTCTGTATGTACGAACACTTGGAACACTGCCAGGCCTTATGCTGAAGGTTGGAAGGCAAGTGTTAGGAGTGAGAAGTTTAAAGCAGTAAAACCAATCGTGAATTACAGTTTTTGGAAGAGGAGGCTCAGGGGAGACCTCATCACTCTCTACAGCTCCCTGAAAGGAGGTGATGGCGAGGTGGGAGTCAGCCTGTGCTCCAGGTAACAGTGATAGGATGAGAGGTGATGGCCTCAAGTTAAGATGTATGCATACAATATTGTGCAATATGTTATGGATGTTTTAGGTTCGTGTTTAAAAAGGAAAAAAACTGACATTTTTTTTTAGTGTGATTTTCTTAGTTCAGCTTTTTAAAAGTAACTTAATAAAGAAGCACAGATTAACATAACAGCTTTCATGATACGAGACTGAAATGATGTATTTGCTTAGGCTCATAATTGTTCTCAGTGATGATTTTATAGTTAGAATTGATTTGTATATTTTAATAATCGTAGTATGCAATCACACCTCATATGATTTTACGTATGAACCCATCTCTTTTTCCAGCTCAGTATATTAATGAAGTTGTATTTTTCATGGTTAAATTAAAACCATTAATTAATGTGATTTCAGATTGCTCGTTCTGGCATCTTGCAGGGAGATAGAAGAAAGATCACATTGCTGTCTTCTGGCGATGCTGAAAAGCCAGAACCTGTCATTCTTTCACGTCAGTTTTGAGCACTTGAAAAAATTCCTTTTGCATGGTGTAATGGGTATTCCACACCACTGAAAAATAAATGGGTATTTTTCCCTCTGAATTAGCAAGGAGAAGCAGCTTCTGTAACTTCACATCTATAATGTATTCATTAGTTATAAAACTAATAGGCAGTGCAAGAATCCCGGAGGTATGCCAGTGGATGCTGTGCTCCCAATTTCAATGCAGGATGAATTAAAGAGAAGAAAAACCCCACAGTGAGCTTGTGCTGGGGGGAGTTTGGGGCTGGGGAGATGAGCTGGGAGAGCAGCACTGAGACGTTGCCTGTCTAGGAGCTGCAGGGACCTGGGACGCTGATGTCCTGGTGGGCCTGTCGCAGGGACCGAGCAAATAGGAAACTATGCATTTCCTGCTTACTGATGGGAGCAAATTGAGCTGTGGTGTCTGGAATGAGAGCAGTGAAATCATCCAGAAGTAAATGAATATTATTTTTGGTTTATATGATTAAAAATGACACTCAGATGTTTGTGAAAAATAAAATGTCGGCAGCCTTAAATTAATTATTCCTTGCCTCTAGCAAAGGCTTAGAGTTGGGCTGTGATTTGGTGAGAGGAAAGGGGAAGGGAAACAATGGGGGAAAGGAAAGGGGTGGGATGGGACTTCACAGCAGAGCTGTCCTTGGCCACTTTGCTTATCCTGCAAAGGAGAATGAGTTCTGCAAGCCTGCTCACACACACAGTGAGTGATTTAACAAGGGGAAACTTAGCATTTCTATTGCCAGCATTGAGGCTTTCTTCCTGGAAATAATCTCTGATTCAGCTAATGAGTACTTTTCTCCGCATTTAATTTCATGATTAGTTTTGTTAGGTAAAAGTTCTACAAAAGGGTCACTTCTTAGAATGCTCACTTCTTAGAATTTAAATAGGGATGGTATCAGAGGATCTTTTTGAAAGATAAATATGGGAAAATATTTTATTTAAACTGGATATTATTTACATTTCAAGTACTAAAGAGCACTGTGTTTGCTAACAATACGGAATTCATTGTAAGAAAATAAGTTAGCACAATTGGATCATAAACTAGTTTCCCCCACTGTGGCATAAGAAGAAATTGCGTTTCTCATAGATAACAGGCATTGCATTGCACACAAATGAGATCAATTAAAGGAGGGTGCATGAAAGCCATGGAATTAGTATAAAAATAAGCCTTAGTGAACATCCACTTGCTACATAGGAAAAAAAAACTTGGAAAAACAAAACCAGCATTCTGTTTGAACATGTTCTGAATCCAGATAGAGGAAAGGTAAAAAGTGCAGCCTCCATGTTAATTCCCTCTAACTCACGGTGGTCACACATTTTCATACTTTATCAAGCAAGCTTTTCCTGAAATAATTCAGAGACACACACGTAAGTGAGTCAATGGTTTGACTGGAGCAGCAGTGATATTTTGGGGTGAGAGCAAACAATATCGAGACAAAAATCTGGCTTGCCCAGAGTCTCACATATTGCCTAACTGTTCGGAATAGTGGTATAATTACCACTGGATAGGATTGTTTTCTACATGATTGGTTTCTTTGATTGTTTTTCCTTCTTACTCAAACAAGCAATCAGTTTTTATTATGCTTCAAATTTATATTCATTCTCATTTTTAAAAAATCAAATGTTCTCATGTAGTCTTCTCATTAAAATTCCTCTTGTTCACCCTTTTATCCACTGGGACTTGTCATTTCCTTCCTTAGATGTTGTCTTGCTTTTTCTATTTTATGTCTTGCTTTTTCTATTTATTTATAATATGCATATTAACAATGAATGGAGATCCTTTTCCAAATGAAATTCTGCAGTGAATGATGAGAAAGGAAGGATGGGAGATATGCCTAATGATTTTCTTGTACTTCTGTCGCTTGCCATACATTGAGGTAGGTTTCTCTTCTTGTAGGTGAATTGCAAGATTGATGTCTATCCATGTGTTCATATTTTGAAGGCGTTGATAGTGTCAGTAAGAGGTTCACAACTGGACATTCAGAAGCCTTCATATGGTGCCCAGCACGGTCAATGGGAAAAATGGTTGATCTTCCTGATTACCTAGTAGCAGGGCAAAAATCTTACTTTTTAGAATCTTGGGGTTGTTTGAGTTGGCAGGGACCCTTAAAGGTCATCTGGTCCAACTCCTTTGCAATGAACAGGGACACCTACAGCTGCATCAGGAGCTCTGAGCCCTGACCTTGGGTATTTCCCTGAGGATGGTGTATCTAACACCTCTGTGTGCACTCAGTGCCAGTGCCTAACCACCTTTATTGTGAAAAGCTTCTTCCTTATATCCAGTCTATATCTCCCCTGTTCTGTCTTGAAACCGTTTTCCCTTGTCCTGTCAGACTCTGCTGAAGAGTGTCTCTGTCTTTCTTAGCATCCTGTTGGAAGAATAAAACACCTAGTTGACATACTCAGCAAAACCATAACAAGAGGAAGAAATTAACTGTTTTTAGAAAATGTGGCTTCCACACAAGTACTGTGAATCCTCAAGGAAATGGTGAATTGCTATAAGAAGACTTAATATCTGGCTGGATTCACCCCCATTTTTCATTGGCAAAGGGACAAGCAGCCTACAGACTTGTTTTGCCTACCAGTTTATGTTGCTTCTCTGCTCAATATTCAAATATAGGAAACTAATAAAAAATGTGAAAAGGCCTTGAAACAAACAAACAAAAAAACATTTATTTTGTAAAACTAGCTCTGTAGAATGTAAGACAAGGAGCAGGAAAAAAATGTAGTATTTATCTTTAGGGGGTGGAACAAAAAAGAATCCTTGTCTTCTAAAGTCAGTGGATAACTTCCCTAATTCCTCTCTTCACCATAATGAGACGGTGCCAACACAGGTGTAAGTTCTTTCTGTTTATGTGGAAGCCCTTCTGATTCAACGTTTATGTTTGGTATTCTCTTGGCCTGATCTGATGTTTAGAGGGAGTCACTGTGCCAAAGGAGACGTCTGTGGATCATGCCAGTGTGTGCTGAAATGGGATTTTTGGGTGCTTAGTAAAGAGCGCACAAGCTCCATGCTTGCAGCGTGCCCTTCTTAACTTGGTTATAACAAGGGTATTCTTACCAATACTGTAACACACTGGTATTCTTACCAAAGTGATTCTATTTGGGCTGTTTCTCTCCACCTCACTACTTAAACATTCAATCAGTTTCTATAGCCCCTTGTCAGCACTGCATTTTCAGACTGTGTTCATAAAGAACCACGCAATGTAGAATTCACACAATGTCACTTCCTTTGACAAAAAAAACTCCATATAGTTCTTGTGAGCGCATATGGCTGTTTGCTGGTGCAGTGTCACTGCTGAGAGGGTGAGAAGAAATCCTCTTCTGTCAAGGAATGCTATACATGCCTTTCCCCCATGGAAGGGCTGCTGGTAGAAGGGAAGAAGTGGTAGAGAATGCTCAAATTCTCATGCGTCGCAGTGTGTTCTTGTAGGCAGGGATATAGCCTCCTGTCTCCCTATTTATATTTGAACCCAAGTGAGCTGAAGTAGGACAAGAAGAGTTTCCTTCTTTTCATTCTTAGCCATTTCTTTAATATAGCCTTCAGTATTATGACCTTGAGATCTTCAGTCATCCTTGACTTGAAATCCAGTGGAGACTGTTGATGGCAGCTAGTGCTGATCCTTAGCTGCAGAAACAAGTCCCATAGGGCCTGTGTTCACTTTCTTACTTTCCCCCTCTCTGAAGTTCAGTGGCCCAAATCACCAGCTGCACTCTGAACAACTCAAGTATTCCCAGGTTATTTGAGCTGAGCTGAGCTTAGGGTGGAAATGCCCCAGTTTTTCATTTGTGCCTCCAGACTTTAGGGGTGTAAGAAGATTGGGTACTGGCACGAGGCTCAGTATAAGCCCTGGGGGTTTGCTCCCTGCTTCTTCTCTATATTGAGCTCTGATGCATATGCTCTGTGTCCAGACAGGCTGCTGGCGTTTCATTAGCAGGATGCTACTTCTCAGGAGGCAGCTGCTGCTGGTGAAGACTTTTCAGAGGCAGGATAGAGTACAGGAAACCACAGAGAGGGATTAAATGGTTCTCTTGACCCCAACGGGTGATACTTGTGAGCAAGGCTTGAAAGAGTATACCAATATCAATTGAACCCGAAGCGCAGAATGTTGTTTATTTTCAGGGCCATGAGCTAGTGCTTTCTGGCTCTTCTCTTTCCCTAAGCTACAGCAGAGATGCCTGTGACACCAGACAATTCTGATTACAAACCTTAAAATGTCACCAAATTCCAGTTTAACAGTAAATCAAGATTCATATACAAGGATTTTAAATACCATCCAATGATTGTCTGGCCCTTGAGAGGCTGAAGGGACATCAGAAAATAAGAAGAAGAAAAAAGGAAAAGCAAGGAGTGCTGTACTTTTGTTAGTTTTGTGGAATTTAAGAGATTCAGCAGAGCAAAGTCTTTGTCACAGTATGAGGTTCTCCCAAAGGGTAGGATAACAGATAATCCCTTCGAACTAAAGCTATATATTTCGCCTACAACAGCAATCAAAGTAAAGCTGTGAGAGCCTGTAAAAACCTGCCTGAAGGGCAAGCTCTCTCTGGATGCTACAGAAGGTAGTTTCAAAGTTGATATAACAAGATCAATTCGCTCTTTTTCTAAACACTGCCTGGTAGATGTTGGGTCTCTTCTGATGCCATCAGTAGCTCTGTCCCAGGCGGGGCTCTCTGAGATGTCACCTTCTTTATTTGCTGTGCTTTAAGCAAAAATGATGAATAAAAATCCTCTTGGGTGATGGTTATGGAATGCAAGATATATATATATATATTTATATATTTATATACCTCCATATACATACGTATTTTGTGCTGCAGTTGTTGAGCTAGTTGGGCGGCAGCTCAGACTGATGCATTACAGGCACAGGCAGCTGCTGACCTGCTAGAAATGGAGAGAGGAAAGTACAAGTGGATTAAACTTACAAGCTGTAAAATAGCTTGTTAGTGTGCAGTGCCTCTTGGCCATTACCAGAGAACCAGAGCAAAAATGTCTTCAGTGGTGAATAATTTAGTGTTCAACCGGGGGTTAGCAGAGAGAGCCATCGTCTCTATCTGCAGTTGTGTGAAGTCCATCTTGTCACTGAAGTTTGCACTGTATGATGATGTCCTGACAGACATCATTTAACTGTCTCTGGAAGGCAGTGTGGCAGATCACAGATATCAGAATGTGTCTGGGTGCTTGTGTTCATATGAGAGGTCTAAATACATTACCAAAACAACACTGTTGTAGAAAGAAAACACTAAATGCTCTTGCTTCATTTTATTCTCCTTTATTCTGCTTTTCTCTTGCTTTTAAGGTACATGAGGCCTCTTCCTGGCTCCCATTGCTGTGGTGGCAGAACCGTTGTTCAGGTGCTACACAAGCAGACATTTGAAGCTTGAAAAGCCTACTATTTAATTTAATTTTTTTTTTTTTTTTTTTTTTTTTTTTTTTTTTTTTTTTTTTTTTTTAGTTTTAATTTTTTTTATTTTATTTACTTTTACACAGGAGTTTTTGTTGGAAAAATGACTACTTTTGTACCAAACACGTCAGGTACAATACCATGCAATCTGTGCTGCACATCCCATAATTAAATAGCTGTCCATGGTGATGGCAAGTTCTGAAATGTTTTGGAAAGATTGCTGTGATACAGATTAATGATGAATGACTGGTCCTATTTGGGTGCGTGGGAAGAATATGGGGATGCTGTCTGGATGTGCAGGGATGGAGTCAGGGAAGTCAAGGTACAGATGGAATTAAACTTGGCAAGGGATGTAAAAAACAGCAAGAATGGGTTCTTTAGCTATGTTTGACAAAAGAGGGAGGCAAAGGAGTGTGTATTCCCTCTGATAAATGAAAAGAGAGCTGGCCTTGGACTGAGGTGCTTAGGGAGTTCTTTGTCTCCATTTTCATGTCAGTCAGGCTTCTCATGTCCCTCAACTTCTAAGTGGGAGTCAGGAAAGCAAAATCCTTCCCACTGTAACAGTGGAGTGAATCTGAAACCACCTCATGAGGCTGAATGTGTTAAGGGCTGGACCATCTCTCCCATGAAGACAGGCTGAAGGAGCTGGCCTTATTCAGCCTGGGGAAGAGAAGGCTGACCTCTTTGTGGCCTTCCAATCCTGTGTTCAGAAAGATGCATGTGAAGTGCAAAGAACACCTGTGCAAACTGGTGCAAATTTTGTATGATTACATCACTTGGTCTTCTTTGATAGCATCTTTCCAGGCTGCTTGTGTGACAGAGAGACCTCTGAGTAGTTCCAGCCCCAAACTTGGTTTTCAGCCTTTCATTTTTCAGAATTTGTGTGTGTGAATTTTCTAAAAGCATCACTGTGCTAAAGCCCTGTGGTCTGCAAAACTAAGTAAGGGACAAATAGGACACACATGGTTGTGTTTAGGTGTGAAACTTCATCTCTGCAAGTATCTTGTGGAGGTGGAACAATTTTAAGTGAAGCTTAGGGCAGAGGTGTCACCTACCAATTATTAACCGAATATGTGAGGTAGTGCTGGGAAGCTGTACCAGTTCAGCCATCTCAGAACCCTTTTCTTAGCCTGATAGCTGAACTCTTCCTAACTTGTTTTGTTCCACACCCATGGCAGTTGTGCACTGTCAGTGCCAGCATGTCCCAGTGCTGTGGTGCAGCCTCCAGCATAGCAGATCAGAGTTAGAAGAGACAAGCTAGCCTTTAGGATGGGGTAAATGATCTGTCTTATGGTATTTTTAAATCAAGTTTTGCTCTGAAGGAAGAGTAAAATGCATGGTACTCATTCTGGAAAGAAATGAAGCATTGAATAATATATCCTACAAATATTTAATTAAATGCATGCTTTTACTCATCAAGAGAGGCGTTGGACACATGGTCAGAGTTTCTTCAGCATTTTAAGGAGAATAATTCAAGAGTGCAAGGAGGAATAGATAGAGCTAAGATAATGAGGGATGATTCTCATTCAAGTCACCATGCTAATGAAGCTCACTCTACAGCATCTGCAGAACCTGCCAGAGCGGACTGAGCTGTTAGCAGGACCTGTGCTAGAGGCTGATGGGTGGCAGGAGGTGACAGAGGACTGACTGGGGACACCTGGCATCTGTATTTGGGTGCCTAACTTTAGAACACGTAGCAGACAGTAATTGCACAAAAGGTACATTCCTTTTCTGTGTGTCGCCTAGTGGGTGGGGACAGAGGGAGAACTGCTGTTTGCTTCAAGCTAAGTTGCTCTTTTAAAACATTTCTGCCTGCTCTTCTCCTGCACACATATGGGAAATGCAGTGTAGGGTAGCTCACCAGTAATGTGGTTATGGCTGAGTGCAGAACTATTACCTTATCTGCATGCTGTCCCTCGGGAATGTTTCTAAGCCTGTCACAAGCATGTGACAAATGCTAGACAGGAGGCCGTCAAGTTCAATTTCTTCCTCCATTCAGTTGTGTGGTATAATAAAGAGTGGAGTTGCAAAGGCGTGGATGGTACCGGCCTCAGCAAGATTCAAGAGCACCTCAGTAAGGACAAGACGGTGATTTTAAGTGGTGTTGACACATGCAGAAATTATCTGAAATAATGAAACCTGAATTTAGTTGTGACAAGTGCTAAGCAATTCCAATCAGAGAGTAAACGGCTCTGCACAGCTAATAGGACTGAAGGAAGTGGCAGGAAGGGCGACTGGTGGGATGGCCGTGTGTGAGGGGAGCTGGGCTGGGGATGGTCTCCTTGCCTTGGGCCTCATAGGGGGTGAACAGGGAACTGCAGGTGATTTAGTGGGGTGAGAGTGGGGGGCAGTGAGCGGGGCTGGGAAGCTGCCTGTCTGCCTCAACTGTTCGGGGGCAGTGCTCTCCGTTCCCAAATTGCCCTGCCTTCTGGCTGGTCTGGAGAGACTTACGGTCCTCTGCTAACCTATAGATGCCCTTTGAAATCAGGGGTGCTTCTTCTCTTCTCAAGGTAAAGAAAAGAGTGCATGCAAAGTCATTTTGGGCTGCTTGCCATGAAAACAGTTCCGTGACTGCTTTTATCCATGCACCAAATTACCCGTAAAAGAGGATAACAGATTAATTCAATTAGTTTGATTTAATCCCAATAGTGTATTGTTTTATTAAGGAGTGCCATGGCATAATTAAGAGTTATAACCGATTAAACACTTTATAACCATGGAGCTATTAATTAGTACTAAATTACAATAAAATTAACAAAGTAACGTAAACAAGGCACATAAATATTTTAAAACGACAGTGCCAATGTATTGACTGAAAAGCTTCTTATGTAAACTGTCTTTAAAACAAGTTTGACTGCAGAAATTAATATTTACATAATATAATTGCAAAAGTGGAAATGGGGCAGAGAAGCCTCCTTTGATGAGAAAAACAAATTTGTAGCCAGATATTCTAAACTGCGTGGTGAAGCCAAGCCTCTCAACTCAGCCTTGTAATCTACAGGGAGAAAATCTAAAAGTAAAACTGAATGTCATCTTGAGACCTCTTCTGTTTTTGACAGTTTTTTTGACACATTTGAATACAAATCCAGAGAACTCACGCATTGCTAAGCCTTGATGTGGCTGTGATGTATTAATGCTGCATCTCAGATCCTGTTCTTGTTCTCAGGGATGTCTGGCTGTGTAAGAAACTGCACGCTTAAGTGATTGGCTGGGTTGGTTCCTCCACAAATACAGGGAGACCTGCAGGCATTCATTCCCCGTTGCACGTTACCCTGAGAAATAGAAAAGACATGGTACCAAAACGCAAAATTGCGGGGCCAATGGCACTATGCAGTATAGACATGTTTCTGAACTGTTTCCGATCTGGCATCGAATCCATCCACGTACACTTGTATGTTTGTGATCCTCAACATCTTTGGGCTTGTAGATACTCACTTGCTTTCAGATGCTGGGGATTTTGCAGATGGGTGTGTTGTTGTGAACAGTAAAGGGTGTGAGTTGATTATTTTGTTATTAATTATATTTATTTGTGGATGAAGAGATAATGGGGAAGATGGAACTAAGAATTAGTTTATTTGGAGCCTTAGGTCTGTTTACATGGCTGAGGGTCTTCTTGAATAAATCCATGTAAATAGGGGTAATATTGAACATGTCAAACACAGCCTGAAATGGGAAAAGGGGATAAAAAACTGAGAGAACTCTTGCTCAAGAGTATACTGCTCAAGAACATTCCTGTGAGTGGGGGGGAGAGCTCAGTGCTGAGTATGCACAAGCGTGGAAGAGCAGCCACTGGTACAAAGCTCAGTACAGTTGTGTCATACCGATCCCATCATCCCAGTTCAGGAACTCCTGCTTGTCTGGTGGAGAGCACCAAGTCCGAGTGAGGGATTATGCCTGGGACTGTACATCATCCACTCCCAGAGTTTCTCTCCATCTGCTCTCCTTTTGAGCATTTTATTGGAAGAGACTGGCACCATGTTTTATGCGTTAATAAAGAAGTTGGTATTGAGTTAAAGCCTTTCCAACCTGAGAAAGCCAAATAATAGTAAAAGGTACTGCCTGTACTTCTCCTTACTTCCAGTGGGACCATCCTGTGTTTTGGATGACCCATCTGTTTCCAGCATTAAGACATCCTCTGAATGGAGTAAGATCTCTTAGTCCTTAATGAGGAGAAAGGAGCAAGGCACTGTTCCCATGTTGTCTTAGTTGAATGCTGTATCCAGCAATACTCAGCAAAGAACACTTTCCAAAGGCAGGTAGCATCCCCAGTGAGTAAACTGAGGGCAAAAGTAAAGACAGAGATAATACTAATGCTTCTCTGCTTCTGGTTTGAAGTGACACTGGCACTTCATTCATTTTGCCAGCAAGATTTCAACTGATTTCTTTTGCCACGACACTGCAGACACATAATGCGAAAGAGGAAATGGTAAGCTGCTGGGTGAGCGCAGGATGCTCCTTCGGTGAATCCTGGTGCAATATGACCAGAGACTTGGAAAGGAATTCTTGGGAACACATAAAGTGGAAGAAAGCTCTTGTCAGCATAACAGGAGAAACCCAGAGAGAGGGAGCTCTAGTATAGATTTTTCTATGAGAATGAGTGATGTTCGACAGAGAGAAATCAAAGGGACGATAAACTCTTGATAAACTGTGTGTATGTGTGCTTTAGTCACCTGTGCTTTATGTTTCTAAGAAGCATCATACATTTCTGTGTGCTTTTCTAATGTCTTCTGGGAACTGTCTTCTCTTTAGTCATATTTCTACAATGATTCACACAATCCCAGCAGGGCTTTCACGATCTACAGGTTGAGGTGTGAACCTGTGCGATCTGTTGTTTGGACTACAAGCTCACCTACATGAAGTTTCAAAAAAGGCGAGAAATTCAATGTCTGGTTTTACTGCCTGTTCTATTAACATCTGATTTTAGTACAAAGATGCTGGGCTCAGAGATGTCACACTGACTAGCTTGCCCCAGAGCCAACTTTCTAACACTGAGAGTTTGTAGGACTCTGTCTGCAGATGGATTGTCTTTGTGAAGGGGAGAGGGTTGCAGGGAAAGACAAGTGTCTGACCAGAACTTCAACTTGTAGTTACTCACAGGTGTTGGACAACATTTCTGTAAGGAGAGCTGAGTTGAAATTCTCCACTTCCACCTTGGAAGTTCAGTTGTATAGTGAGTGAGAATAGAGTTCTATTGTGAGAAAAATATCACTACATTTGTGCTCACCTTGATGGAAACTTTAATTTACACAAATTCTTCTGGCAGAATCGAGCATTTTTTTCTACAGGAGAGAAGAAGAAATGTTAGCGTGCCAAGCAAATCTGCTTCCCTGCTCCAAAGCTGCTTAGTGATGTTGGTTCTCTTTGGAAAAGGGAACACAACTTCATGCAACCCAGAAGCTGACTACACAAAAAACTTCTCTGTGGGAGGAATAGTCTTAGAAATCTGCAGCCAGACAGATCAGAGTTCAGTGCTATCAGTGCTGCACCATAGGACTTCACGCATTTATCCTTTGTGACCCTTGAAGTCTTCAAGTTCCTTTCTCAAAACCTTGTGTTCTGTGTTGGGTGAGGCTGGTCTCTCCAAAGGATGTGTTGTGAAAACCAGGAGAGAAACCTGAATTCAGCATGAGCTTTAAGCAGGTGTCTCGCTCCAATTTATAGGAGGGAGATGAGGTTCTTTAATATCTGTATACCCAGTGTGAGATTAAGAAACAACGGTTCATATGTTGTTGCATCCAGTTTATTACTAAGACCTAATCAGGGAGACGGGGAAGGGAAGGAGGGCGATAGAAAAGATGGAAAAGAAGCAGGAGTTGCATAAAGCGAGGACAGTCACCAGCAGGATCCAGCAGCGGTCCCGTTGCACGGTGTTTGAAGGTCCCGGGCAGAACGCAGCAGAAGACGGGGAGCAGCAGCGTGGCCGGCCTTGGGCAGCAGGCAGGTAGACGAGGAAGTCGAGGAGCCAATTCTTGAAGCAGCAACAGCGGTCAGGCAGCAGGCTCAGGAGAGTTCGACAGTATGCAGGAATCACCTCAATCTTCCGGAATCCTTCTTCCTCATGAGGAGTCTGTTGTCAGAAACCTCCGTTCTTCATGAGGAATCTATTGTCAGAAACCTTGTTCTTCATGAGGAATCTGTTGTCAGAAACCTATCCTCATGGTTTTCAGTTCCTCTTTTATCCTCCTTGTTCTCCTGCCTACGTGACAAGGATGGGCCTCGAGCAAGAGTCATTGAGCACCTGATCCTGATCCTGATGGCCCATCATCCTGAGATAGGTCCACACAAAGGAGCACTTCACAGCTATTTAGCTGCAGTTCATCTCGCTCTCGTTGCCCCTGGCCTTGTCCATCTATGTTCCCCCAGACAAAGGATTTCACAACCTTTGCCTAGGGCTTGCCTGGACTTGTCCATCTGTCTCCTTAAGACAAAGGTTTTCACGGTTCTTGGTTGGGACTTGTCTGGACTTGAACAAGTCCATCTGTGTCCCCAGCAAGCTTTGAGACACAGAAGTTAACAGAATAATCTCTTACAGCAGGGGAGAGCCTTCCCTTGTGAGCAGGGGAAAAACATACTGTTAGTCTGTGCAGAAAGCAAGTTATGAGTATTCTGAGAGATGTTAAACATTTGTGATTTGTTTTTTGTTTACTCAGTGTATCCTAGCAGTGAAAGGATTTAAGATCAGACACCAAAAAATTGTAGAGATGGAGATTGCTAAGGTGTTAAGTATGGAAATATATGTACCATAAGCACCATTGTAGGTAAAATTTCCCTAATTAAAATAAATATGGTAATTTTCAGAGATGCCTGAGAGTTTCAAGATTCTTGCCTCACACAAAACATGGATTTGCATTCCTTAGATAGTTTTGATATTACTCTTCATGCTCATTTTAACGTACTTTTACAACTACTTCTCAGTCACCCATTTTAGTGAAGGAGAGAAGAGGCTGAGTGAAAGTGGAAGCAAAGAGATTACATCAAAGGCCAAAAAGTAAACATCATGAATTGAACTTTTCAGAAGTTGCTAACGAGGAACATCCTCCACGAAGGGTATCTGCGGCTAGGCCAGCAGAGGTGGTGGTTCTTGGGAGGTGAGGGGCTTAGGACCTTCAGGTAGGCCATGAGCTGAAGTGTAACCACCTACTGGAAACCCTATCCTCAGCTTAAGCCTTAAGTCTCTCCCTTGTTCTTTATTCTGAATGTCAAAGCTTACTTCAGATCAGAACCCAGATACGTTTATGCTGCTGGGTTGTTTTTTTTTTTACATGGCATTGGATAATGGCAAGGCTTAGACAGCTGCTACACACAGCACTGGGCAAACTTCAAGTGGTGGGAAGGGAACAGTGCTCGTTGTGAATGGGAAGCATGCTCAGTGTAGCCAAGGAGGCTGGAAGTTCTCTGATCTCACCATGTCCAGAACCTGTCTGAGCTATGAGCTATAGGGTCAGCAATCTCATGACGAACATCCTCCTAGGACAGTAAGGACTGGGAAGGAGACAAGTAGGCCTTTGATCAGCTCTTTCCACCATGTGTAAGATCCCTTTTCACAAGTGATGTGTGCTGTTGGTGCAGCTGCACTCGAGGATGCTGACTCCTACCCCTGGGCTTAGTCATACTCTTGTACCTTCTTGCCCAATCTGTGTTCCTATTCTTGGTTTCGTCATCTTCCCACACAACTCCTTGCTGGAAACCCTACCCTTCTTACAGCAAATAATTTACCATTTGTATACTGGAAGTGTTTGTACTTACCGATCAATTCCATCAGTCTTCAGGAAATTAATAATTGTAGGCTTCTAGGCAGAACTACTTCGTGGCTTTGGCATTGCTCATCAGTGTTCTTCCAAGAGCAGAGTTTTCTGAATATGTCCTCTTCATGAGCTTGTCCTTTTTCCTCTGCTACTGGAGAGATATTTTATCGTGTTACTCAGAAGGGAGAAAATTGTCCTCAAAAAAACTGAGGATTTTTGAAATTTACTGAAAACTTGTTTCAGATTAAATGACAAGATTTGTTTTTTAGGCAGTTATCAATGGTAGAAATTAAGTGAGTCTTGAATTACAGCCTTCAGAATGTATTTAGTCAGCAAAATAATTTGAAATGATTATACAAACATGCAATTTGTGCTTCCTCTGTAATTTAATGACAATGTACACATCTGGTTACAAGAGAAGATGGCAGCAGAATTTCAAGATGCCTTCTGTTGGTTCTTGCATCACTGAAGGAACAGCATAGAAATAAGAGGCCGAACGTCCAGTCGTTGATCTGAAATTGGGTTTAGTTTACTGCATAACTGAAGGGTCCCCAGTTCTTGCCTCCCAGTTTGACTTCAATACTACATAGTATTTTCAGACCGGGCTAGGAATTAGCTCTAAATTATATAAAAAGCACGTCCTTATTTGACTCCGCCATACTGGTGTTATTTTCTAAAGTTTTTCATATCCCATCCCTTTCTTCAGGGATTAAATAGAGTTAATGTTTGGCTTCAGAGCATTGGCATATCTTTGAAGTGAATGTTTCAATCCTTTGTGTTTACTATGTTTCGAGCCAGATTAAAGTCGTTTTGGTGAATGTGAATGAGATTGCTTTTAGAGGAAACCAATCCAGAAGCCCAGTTCCACTGGCACCAAATGCTCTGCATAAGTGATGGATCCCTCATCTGCTTGGAACCACAGGTATGGTGGGGATGTGAGTGCAGCTTCCAAGCTACGTCACATAGTATATGGATGGAGACTGATCCCTGCTCTTGCACCACATCCCAGGCCAGTGTCACAGGCACAGTGACCTTCCAGCACAGTAGAAAACTCAGGGCTGAAGCATCTTCCTTTTCTTAATGATAAAATCCACTATTATCACTGTCTAAACAGCTTACGCTTCTGGAAAATTATGTGTGAGACTAAAAGCCCTTGATGAGTATGAGGAAGACTGTTCTACAGCATGAACAACAGAAAGCATGATGCATCTTCACTACAGAAATTCAAAATGACAATCATTTGTCATAAAACCTGCTGACAGTAGGCATTAATCTGTTAGTAAGGCAAGTAGTAAACACCGTTCCCGTGGCAAAGCAATTTGTTGTATTCTTCCACAACATGCATGGAAGGCTGGGCATTGTCTGGATGAACTAATTGGAACCTTAACGCTGTAGGTCTCTGTGGATGAAATATGTAATTGTTTTGGTGGAATACTGAATGGGTTGTAACCATGGTGCTGATAGAACGGTCCTTTCATACAGAGCAGTGCATGTGCTCCAGCTGTCCTCCTGTCCTGTGTGAGCAGTACATCGTTTGCCTACTAGAAGACATAGAAACACAATCAGACATGTGCTGTAATAAACTGCATATTGTTTACTTCTTATGTTTGTTCTGTTCTTAATTTTTTGTGTATATGTTTTGTGTTTTAGAGGGAGAAATGATTTGATCTGTCTGACCTGTTCTGGGGAAAAGTTTGCTATTCCTACATACATGTTGCTGTTACTGAAGTTACCTCATTTTACTTCCTTATTTTGAAGGCTAATAAAATAGCATTTAGTTGCTTTTCTGACATCTTGTTTGAGGTCAGCACAGCATCCATCTCTGTCTGCAAACTTCCATCAACCTTAAAAAGCCTCAAGCTCCTTTATAAATCCTTCCTACCCAGCCTACCATGCATTCATTCCACAAAAGAACAAAACAACAGTTTCAGTTATTGCATAGCAGACCAGCTGTACCTAACTGTGTCTACTTTCTGCTCTAAGAGCTTGGCAAGCTGGATAACTCAATGTAGGAAATAGCCTCTGTGCTGTCAATTAACAGCCCTGAGAATTAAGTTTTGTTGTTTTATTGATCAAGTCATGGCTTTTTGCATATTCTGGATAATTGAGTCTTATTGCATAGATAACTAATGAATACTGAAATGAAAGAGAAAGCAGCAAGATGCAAAACATCTTTGCTTCACACAGAATTGGCTGAAGATAATGGTAATGGGTGGTCTCATAGTAAAAAGAGCTGGATTTTGCCAAGAAAGGAATGATACAATTCAGTTTTCAAGCTAGCTACTAAGAATGTAGAAGATCCAACCAAAGAAAAAGTCCCATTCAAACGCCCTGAGTCAATCCTACCACTGAGATTTGGCCTCTGGGGTGCAAGTAATGCTCAGCCCACACTGTAGGTTTGCCTTGCACGTCGTGGCTTTTTCTATTCTGGAACCGTCTTACATCAATTTGGTTTAGGTCTGTTGTCCCTGTCCTGTCTGAAAATAGGTCCGTATACAATTTTTTAGTTTCAGATTACAATTTTGGGCATGGCATTTGGAACCATTCAGAGCTTGAGTTTTGTTAAACGTGGTTAGCTTACATTCCAATTTTCTGAATGGCTCAGCAAACCATCGAAGCAGCTCTAATCCTTGAAGTACATACAAGGCTTGCTATTCTGAGAGGTAGCGTGCATGCAGGCCTCCAAAAGTTTGGTGCAAGATGCTACTAGGATGAGGCAATCTGAGGGAAAAATAGCGTACTCAGTGACCAGTCATTTTGTCTGGTGGGCTCCTCACATCTCCCCACTGTCCTGAGGTCTCCTTTTCCTGTTGGGTGTTTGTGGCTGGGTAGTGACAGAGAACATCCTGAGGTGGAATTAGAGATAAGTGCCTGCTAGCTATGTCTTAAGGTAGATAGTACAAAAGTATGAAAGTTAATGTGAATTTTTCCTTTGTTTCTTTGTGGCAACCTTCATGAAAATAAACCACTTCAACAAAAATCTTGGCATTGTTTTTTTATTTGAAGGTACCTTCATCAGGAATAAAATAGCAGATATCAAAAATCTGTTTGTTTTGAAGGCTAAAACCCCTGTTTTTAAAAGGGAAAAACGTTTTATACCACATGTTCTTATCAGTTGGTAATTAAAATATGAACAATATGACTAATTTTCTATTTTCTATTTTCCAGGTAATCAACATATCATCTAAACATTTGAGCCTGAGAAGTGCAATTAAGGTACCGTTATTTCCCATTTAATATTTTCGTGCTTTTGGCAAAAGTGGTTTCCAAAATTCACTATCCAGCAATCCATTTAATAACACGCATTCCCGGAAGCTCAGATTACCTGTTTATTGGTTGTTTTCATGTCCCACTTCATCTAGTGCTTTTCCTGGAAACTGCTCCATTCTTTTACTTACATTTCTTATGCTAAAATGTCTGTATAGAATTATATGATGAGAGGAAAGCTTACATGATGCACTTGTGACTGAAAGTCATGTCCTTTATAAAGATTAACTTAGAAAACAATGTGGGGAAGTGATTGAAAATCTATCCATAGGAAGCTTTTGGAATGATGTCTGCTGCACGTTCCACGGCACTAAGAATTAAATTGTTGATTTGAATCACAAGATGGAAATCAGCTCAGCAACTCTGTTGTACCACAGGGAAAAGACGTTTTTTTCTGTTGGAAATGCATGTCATGACCTGGATTCTCTCTCTTCAAGTCATGTTTTCACTTGTAAATTTTTACCTGGGATTTCAAATGAAGAGTAGCAAAGCACAAGAAGGTGGAAATATTTCAGGGTTTTTTTCGCTGACATTTTGCACTGAATTCTGATGGTGTAAACTTCAGTGAAAAGATTTTCTTTGCTATGGAAAACACAAAGGAAATATTAACTGCTATCACACTAAAAAACCTAATGAACAATACTTAGCAGTTGTTCTAAAACAACATGGTGTAATTCCTATCCATGCATTTTGCTTCTCACTGTTTCCACTGCACTTCTAAATGCTCCATTATTAGTTTAATATTGCAAACATTACAGTACAAAACCATCCTACATTGCTATGTATGTATGTATCCTTAATGACCAGTTGAGTTGTTTCTTCTTCTACCAAAAGGAGAGATGTTGTTTTTGCTGGGTCTATGTGATTTATATGCAGGAGGATAAGGGATAGGAGAGCTGTCATTTTTATTAGTTACCTCTGTTGTAGAAACTGAATGCATTACTTTTCTGATTTTACCTCCAGCCATGGCAGTCTGGTAGCAAAAAATCATAACGTATGTTTCAATATGGGGATAGTGCTTCTCACCAGTGCATGCTAACATACGTGCAAAGACAATAAAAAAGAAATACTGCAAGTTACATACAAATTGGATTATTGCAGCCTTTGTATTTACTGGAAAAAAAGTGATCAAGAACATAATAAAAGTGAAAAGTGATAAAATGTAAAAAAAAAAAAAAAATTTTCTCAGACTAACCTAACATTTTGTTTTTGCTGAGAAAAGTGGATGTCTCAGACTACACGAACACAGTGGGCTTAAGCTATCTAGATTTCAAGGAAGCATTCATTCAGTACAGTTCCCAAAGGAAATTATTATTTAAAGTGGAGATGGTGCAGATTAATAAAGGAATTATAAGAAGCTGGCTCAGGCAGATAAGGAGCAGGGGAAAGAGGAGACTACGGCAAGCTGTAACGAGAGGTGGCTTACCAGGTTGCAAGAGGCTCATTAGAAGTATTCATAAGGGATGGGTCTTGTGACCAGCTCTGTAGAGTGCTTCCTTTAGTAATGTCAGCACAAAGTCTTTGATAGAATTTGTTAAGCTCACGTGATATTGTGGAGGACACAAGTGTTTAATGGATGATTTTTGTTGGCTGTGTGGATTAGTTTAACAAAGACAGCCTAAAATTTAATAAGTGTCCTGCCATTCTCTCACTGACTATTAACAGGGTTGGGTTTTGTTTGTTGCCCAGATTACAAAAGCTGAAGCTTTTGTAGCAGTTTCCTTCAAACCCTTCTTACCAAGAAGTCACAATTTAACCTAAATAATTTAGAAGCTAGGAAATTAAATTCTCTAAATTCCAATCAAAGAAATTCTTGGATTTTAAACTTTGAGTTCCAAGTGTTATCCTGTGAAGTCTGAGGCAGCTGTAAGTGGGAATCCTAGCCTTGCATTGGCTGTCCATGTAGGAGGTTGCAGGACTACAAGAAGTAACAGACAAGGAATTGACTTTCACATAAGCAGCCCATCTGCCTCCTCCTGTTGAGAAGTCTCCAGTCAGCCACCAAACCTTGAAAGCAGCCAATGCACTACAGTGCATTGCCTTTCCTAGGGCAATATGGCTAAGCTGTACCCTATTCCTAACCCCATGAGAATTAGTCATGAAAGCCAAAAGGGCTAGATACTCTACTTTATTATCATCATAAAGTTGCACTTCTGTCAGATAAAAGAAAAGCTGTTTAGATGAAAAAGCGTGGTCTGTAGATAAGAAACAGAAGTTAGAACTGAATGATCAGTTTCCTGACTGAGTGGATGATGGTAGGAAAGTCTCAAAAGCATCTGTGTTAAAACCTGTGATACTCTTCTGATAAATGAACTGGAAAAGATGACAGTGTGCTGATGGTGCTTTTATTTAGAGCAGCGAAGACGAGTGCTGACTCTGTAAAACTGCAGTAGGATTCCGCAAAGCTAAGTGGCAGAGCAAGGCAACGGCAGGTGGCATTCAGCATAGGTGGATGCAATGAAGGATGACAATCCCACACACAAGGTGATGAGCGCTGAGCTGACCGTTGACACCAATTGACTTAAAGAAATGCTGGGCATATATAGAGCTGTAAAATAAAGATTCTTCTAGGAAGATGTTACTGTTAGTTTCAGCAGTGAATGTAAAAGCAAACAATATTTATTAGCAGGGTTGCATAATCAAGATGTTATAATCACAATATAATTGTATAATCAATAGATATCAAGATGTTATAATCACAATATAATCAAGAGAATTAGGCAAAGTAAACAACGATCACAAAAGAGAATAAGTGGAAGAGCTTACCCTTCAGTTGAGCTCACCAGAAGACACCAAGAGAGGTGATCTCCAGAAGAGATCCTTCCCCTCTGGTAGCCAGCTCTTAAATAGGTCCAGGAGCCTGGCTCCACCCCTTCCTGCAGCACAGGTGAATTGCCTTCACCTGTGCTCCTCTGGCTGACTCATGGCTCGCCTCAGGTGATCAATGAGAGGTTCAGGCCGTGACTCAGCAGTTCCCATGCACAGGGTCTAATAAAGGTAAAGGCTATATGTCCTGATGACAGGCTTGAGGAGTGTGTGCACAAGAACCTAATGAAATTTAACGAGGCTAGGTGCCAAGGTGTTGCACTTGGGTCTAGGCAATCCTAGATATGACTACAGACTGGGAGAAGAGCTCACAGAGAGCAGCCCTGTGGAGAAGGACTTGGGGGTCCAGGTGGATGAAAAACTGGACACAGCAGTGTGCGCTTGCAACCCAGAAGGCCAACTGTACACTGGGCTTAAAAGAGGTGTGGCTAGCAGAGCAAAGGAGATAACTGTCTCCCTTTACTCTGCCCTTGTGAGGCCCCATCTTGAATATCGTGTATTCAAGGCCCAGGGCCCCCAGTACAAGAAGGAAGCAGAACTGTTGGAGCAGGTCCAGAGGAGGGCTATGAAGATACTCAGTGGGCTGGAGCACCTCACCTACAAAGACAGGTTGAGACTGCTAGGCTAGTTCAGCTTGGGGAAGAGAAGGCTCCAGCCAGACCTCATTGAGGCCTTCCAGTACTTGAGAGCTTACAGGCAGGAGGAGAACTGACTTCTTACTTGATCTGATAGTGATAGGACAAAGGGAAGTGGCTTTAAACTAAAAGGGGGTAGGTTTAGGTTAGATGTTAGGAAGAAATTCTTCACTGAGAGGATGGTGAGGCTCTGGAACAGGTAGCATATGGATGTTGTGGATGCCTCATCTCTTGAGGCGTTCAGCGCCAGACTGGATGGGATCCTGGGAAGCCTGATCCAGCCCGTGGCAAGGAGGTTGAAACCAGATGATCTTTAAGGTCCCCTCCGACATAAGCCATTCCGTGATAAGAAAAAGGAAGAAGTAACAGGCAAATGTTTTCCCCCTTCTGCTATGCTCATTTCTGTTGCATAGGCTTTTTTTACTTGTCATCAGAAAAAGATAGATTTAAGCTTGGAGAATTGTAGAGAAGGACAAGTATTGGCATGGTGTGCCTCTGTACCTCCCCATTAAGGGATTGATCTGCTTTCATAACAAAACAAACACCAGTTTGCTTTTTTAAAATATATTAAGGGCTGAAATACGAGTGAGGTAATAAAACATAATAATACTGATAGAAAATCAAGTGGATAAAAGTATGTCTTCAGTATGCTTTGATTTGAAGTTAGAAGACATACAACCAAAGACATGAGTGAAATCCTCAAAGAACTCTCCAAACACAGCTGGGACTCGGAAACAGTATTTGCTTACTTTGGATTGGTCTCAGAGGATGTTATGGATGTTTTAATGTGTCATATCCAGCCACCTCTGAAGGCTAGAATATCAGTCATACCTCCTCTGCTATCCTTTAATTTCATGTCATTTAATTTTTGAGATAGAATCATAGAATTCTTGGAGTTGGAAAGGACTGTTAAACATCATCTAGTCCAACTGCCCTGCAATGAACAGGATACCACAGCTAGATCAAGTTGCCCAGGGCCTGATCTAGCATTGTCTTGGAAGTCTCCAGGAACAGGACATCAACCACATCTGTGGGCAACCTGTTCCAGGGTCTCACCACCCTTACTCTAAAAGACTTTTCCTTATATCTAACCGTCTTTAAGCTTGAAAACATTTTTCCTTCTTCTGTCACAATAAACCCTGCTAAAGAGTCTGTCCCCTTCTTTCCTGAAGGAAAGGTCACCTCACAGCCTTTTTACTTCTCCAGGCTGCACAGCCACAGCTCTCTCAGCCTGTCTTCATAGAAAAGGTGTTCTATCCCTTGGGTCATGTTTGCAGCCCTCCTCTGGATGGACTCCAACAGGTCCACGTCTCTCCTGCACTGAGGACTCCACATCTGGACGCAGTGCTCTAGGTGAGGCCTCACCAGCACAGAACAGAAGGACAGGATCGCCTCCCTCAACTTGCTGGCCACACTTCTGATGCAGCCCGGGGTACGGCTGCCTTTCTTGGCAGCGAGGGCACATTGCTGACTCCAGCTTCCCATCCACCATCACCCTCAGGTCTTTTTGGCAGGGCTGTGCTGAATTCTTTCATTCCCCAGCTTGTATTGGTAGTGAGGGTTGCCTTGACCCCAGCTGCATAAGGTGGAGGTGCAGAAGCTGAATCATAATGCAACAGTAAATCTGGAAGCACATGTATATGCAGTTCTGTCTGTAATTCCTAGAAATCAGAATATGTGGAGTGTAAGATTTGCTTGAAAGATACCTGCAACTTCTTATATTTCCAGTGACTAACAATAATCATAAAGATACACTGTAGTAAAGGGTATGAAAAATATTCAGTGTTGGGCAAAAAAACCCTCAGGCTTGTACTTGTAGAAACTTATGCTGGTATGTTTTTACTGAAAGACTTAGCAGTGGAAGATTACTATCAGCAGACAGCACTACAGTCTGTTTAGTCCTTCATATTCTCTGTAAACATCCCTAGATGGAAGTGTCCTTGCAGACAGATGGGTGTTGGCTGTGGCAAGACTTGGGCTGTGTTTTTGCTCACAATCAAATGATATTAGATATATAGGGTCTAAATTATTTCGAACCATATACAACATACGTGCTAAAAGTCTGAAAGATGATTCATTTATTTTAAAGCATCTTAATTCCATAAATAATATTGAGGGAATCTTGAATGTCAGGTGAAAGAATGAAAAGGCAAATTAAAAGAAGATTAGGAATGTGAGAAGCCCTAGTTATATGAAGTAACATATTTTCATAGACTTGCTTTTCATGAAATATCTAGAATGGTAGAAAATATTGCCCTATCATGTGGCTTGTCATTTCAAATGCAGTATTGAACGCTTTTGTCAGGACTGAAGAAGTCATGAGAATGTGAATCTAATTAACTAATTAATAATGGAGAGAAGTTCTAATATAATGAGTCAATTCTTGGGATTTTGAATAACAACCTCATATAGAAAAAATTGTGAGAAGTAGGAGTGGTACAAATATCCTGTCACTGTTAGTTTGCATACTGTAATAGGACCCTGAAGGACAGATGTTTTGGGAGAACAGATACCCATTAGAGAACGATTGCAGGGCAGCAGTTTGAAAGGTAGCCAGAACCTGCAGATGGAAACTTCAAATAAATAAATAAATACTGTTGTAAAAGGTAACCAACATAAATAATGCAGGGAATGCATAATATCTTTCTCATTGTTCAAACCAGCAAGGAAACGTGTTTCTGCATTCTGAACAATCTAACTGATGGAGCAGCTTTGCAGTGAGGTTTGCTAAGAGGGAACCCTAGTTGGCCTCCTGGGAATTTGCAGAAGTAATGTCAGGGCTCCTGTAAACAGCGAAGACTACCATCTGCACAATTATTATGTTGCGTGGTGCCTTATGCCTCTCATTTACTGTAACAAGAACTACTTTGGGGTTGCTTCATCCTAATGAATCCTTTATGAAGATAAATGCAGGAGGAAGGTGAGAGAAAGGGGATGGAGAATAATGTTTGTGTTTGTGAATGCATGTGTGAAGTGCTAAAGGATAGGCAAATGTAGAGTCATCCCAGGAACAGCTTCAGCCATGGGATAGCATTTGTTTCGGGCTTTTGACAGAGTTATCCTGCCAACAAATGTTTTCTGTTCTGATAGCAGCATGATGATGATGTGAAACACATCAAGCAGCAAGCTGGTGGTTCCTTATTTTCAACCAAAGGAGACGGTTTCTTACCACTTTTCACTGAGTAATGCCAGCCAAGACATGTTTACTTCATGACCAGCCCTGCAACAGACTGCTGAGTCTCAAACAGCAGAGAGCAGCATCAGTGCTTTGCTGAGACAAGTCACACATCCAGTGATGTGTGGGCACATCCATCCTCCAGTGGAGGAGGATTGGTCTTTTTAAGAAACAAACAGCAAAACCCTGGAGAATATTGATGTCAAAGCAACAACTGATAGTTTTGTCTGGGAAAGAAAACAATGCTAGAGTTGATTCAATTCTGCTAATTATGAAATAGAAAACAGTAAACTCATTAGTAGAAGCTTAGCATCAAAACTGCCTGCTGTTCTGCTTTATGAAGAAAAATAATTTAGCACTTGGGCCCAAGGACCAGAAGCCTCCTGTGAGGACAGAAAAATAAGTGTGATAAGTATGATGACCCAGTTTTTGAAATGATATTTCCCCTTTTGTGAGTAGTACTTTTCCCTAAAAAGGTGATTTACAACTGGTTTTCATTGGGAGACCATAAAGTATTTCATTATCCCAATAATGGTCTCCAAACACATTACCTGCAATCTCTTTAGCTTTAGAATAGCCAGTCCTCTTGCCTCTATTAGCTGTAAATCAAGTCCTGTAGCTCCTTCCACATGAACTCCTCATTCCTGAGCTAGCAACATTTCCCATTGGCAGAGCCTGGCATCCTCAGGCTTAATCAGCTTAAGCCCTAACCCAGGAGCACCTTGTGGGTTCAGTACTGCATGTAATCTGCTTTCGTTGTGGGGGCTCAGCTCCTGAGCCCTGGTTCTTGTCTCCAGCTGCCAAGCTGTGAAGCAGTAACCCTGGGGCAGCACTGGTGGCCTTTGCATCCCAGTGACTGCGCTCTTTCATGGCCGTGCTCTTTCGTTGCTGCCTTGCTCTTTCATTCTTACAGCGTAGGCAGGCAGTGATAGCTCTAACTGTACTTCAACTCTAATCCCTGTTTAACTTGGTGACTTTTTTCACCTCTCCCACTACATGTAGTCAAGCTGCCTTTGTAGGAGATTCCTTCCTTTATCAAGGACTTTCCCTATTCTATAAACAGTTGCCGTAGGAAGGCATTAAAATGATCAGTGTAAAATAATTATGGTATTTTTGTACTATTCTCCATTCCCTTCCTGCTTGGTTTGCTGTTTGCATCACCACTGTGCAACTAGGCATTATCAAGAAGATATATGTGTGTGTGTTAATTTTCAGCTCTCTTATACTATGGGATATTGTGCTGAAATTAGAGAAATTGACTTAGAAATCCCCATTATTAATGTTTACTGATAAACATTCTGATGGTTTTGATGTGGGAGTGAAGTTGCTGGAAGAAGTGTGTTGTAAACCAAAGAACTGACATTAACAGATAAAGGAGCAGACATTGATCTTCGCCAGTGTGAAATGAAATTTTTAAACACGTAGCTTGGTTGTGAAATTGCTTGACTGGCGTATTTATCTGATTTGGGTTTTTTTGGAAGGTTTTTCTATTACTGTGTAAATAATTGTAGTGCATAATTGAACTGACCTGACTTAAAGGAGAGGATATACCTTTTTTTTTTTCCTTCTTCTGACAGTTTGGCTTGTCTGGAGTTTTGCCACCCTGTCCAATGCTGCTAGTTGATCTCAAACCCATTCCTGTTCTCTTTTGAGGAAGCAAGGAGCAGAGTATGAGTAGTATGTAACTGTCAAGGTGTTTTGACAGTGCTGTCACAAGATTTCACCATTGCTTAGGGCAAATCTTGGCCTACATAAGCTTGCTTAAGGGCGAAAGTATCCTTGTTTATGACAAAAATGGCTTTGTTCTTACTGAGTTGAGAATGTTTTGATTAGTTTTGCAGTAACATCTGGATCACCACTGTTTCTTCACTCAAAGTAGTTCTTGCACATGAGAATATGTTCTTGCAGTGCTGTTGTCTTATGGTTGATGCATGCACTTGAATTTGAGTCTCCACTTGACCATAGGGCTCAACTTCTTGAGCCATATATTTACCCTATGTCCATCTTCTACATTTTCTCCTTCAAAACTGTGAAGAATAAGATATTGTTGCACTGCTGCTAACATAGCATCACAGTGCAAGCTAGCCAGCCAGCAGCACTAGCTGCTTAAGATCATTGGACATCTCTTTTGAAACAGTTAGTATTCTTACACACACTGTTACTAGTTTGTTGATAGGCCCCATATTTTACTATGCATTGCACATTCATGCACACCAACAGTTATGCTCCTAGCACATGCTTTTGCACATAAATAGGATCATTATTTGAAGGTAATCTGATTTACAGATATTCCCAGTTAAGTAACTGCAGCTCTAATGTGAATGGTCAGACTGGCACCTCAGCTCTCATTAGCATTTCAACCATATTGCTTTGGTTCATTGAGGGTCCTGAGCTATGACAAGGCACCTCCAATATCCTAGGTTGTTCCTCCTGATTCTGCTGTATATTTTTAGGACAGAGAGCCCAGGTTCTTTGTGATGGTTTCCAGCGCTGTAATGTCACCTTTTAGATTGCATCCCTTGGGGAAGTGTAGTTATTCGTGTTTCCCAAAAGAAATGTGACAAAGGAAAGGCAAGAAAAGTATGTTTTAAAGGGAATTATGAACTGTTAGAAAGCAGGTGCCAAAAAGGGAATTCCTACATGGAAACTGTAGTCAGCCCCAGCGAATTTTGCAGTTTTAACTACCCAGAAGAGAGCTGGCAGCCAAATCTGTGCGAGACAGTGGCTTCCTCAATCAATGGGTGCTCCTCTTTTGGGTATGGTGCTGTTGCATTATTGAGTCTATTAGAAATGTATATTTCAGTCTGCACTTTAAATCAATTACTTGAACTGTTTTTATTTAATTTAGTCTGAGGCCTTGGTATTTCTTTGTTGAATCCTCTAATGATTATTTTCATGGTTGGTGAGTAAGTCCTCCCAAACCTGAGTATAATATTTCCACAATAAGAATCAGTAACACAGTGACCTTTCAGTCCCAAGGAGAGTGTCTACTTAAGAACTGTTCAGCTGCCTGCCTTGGTGCAGATTGACATTTGCAAGGTTGATAAGTTGGGTTATTTGGATGTAAATCAACATGGAAGGAAAAACAACCTCAACGGTTGTGATAGCAGAGTCCACTTTTGCTCTAGCTGCTGGATAATGTATCACATAAATTCACCATCAATGCATAATTTAAATGATGGCTACTACCATGTACCAGCATAGAGGTGTGAAAAGGGATACAGTTAAAATACTGAAAGATTTGATATATTTCAAAAGGAAGAAAAAAAAATGCCAATCATTGGGTTTGCTGGTTATGCTTTAAAGCATCTTTGCAACCAGCTGTCTGTCTTGATAAGTCAGTATCATATGTAGGGATTAGAAACAGGCCTTCCAGTATGAGTCATCATGAATTCTAATCAGGATGTGCTAGCATCTGATAGAGAATTTTTTTTCTTTGTTAGCGCTGCCCTTTGAAGAACCTACATCTTTTCCTACGCTTTTCTGATAACCACAGGGGTCAGCAGTTCCCTCCCACCAGCCATAGCAGCAAGCATCCTGCCTGCACTCCCTGTTCTTAGCATGGCCTAAGCGTCTTTCACATCTGTAGAAATTTATTCTTGACATAACTAGGGTCACTGGCATGCACGGTAGTTTTAACCTGAGAGCGAGTCTGCTGAGGATCTGAAGAAGTTTGCAGGGAGGTCCGTATCCTTCATTGCACAGATGCATAGCAGTAACCCTAGAATAAAGGTGCAGAGTCTTGTATAGCATTGAGTTGAGGAGAAGAACACAAGATCGTGATCTTCCTGACACACTAATGCTTCCCTAGGGTTTGGATGGATCTGTCATTTGTTTTGAGACGCTCAACAGTGCTAGCACAGGCTTTGCTTCTGTAAATATCAGTGCTTCAGAGCAGCACTTAAAGCCTTCCAGACACTGGAGAGCCTTCAGCAGCAAGGCATACAAATGCCCTTAGGAAAATGACAAAGCTGGCTTGGATTCAGCTCACAATGTTCATGTGTTATGACAGCGTGGCCCCACTAACAATCTTATACTCTCTTATTCTCCATCTTTCTGTCCTTTTTGGAGATGTGCTCCTTTTAGAGAAGACTCCGGGGAGACCTCATTGTGGCCTTCCAATACTTGAAGGGAGTGTATAAACCGGAGGGGGAACGGTGGATGGTGATAGGACAAGGGGGAATGGTTTTAAAGTGAGACAGGGGAGGTTTAGGTTAGATATTAGGTGGAAGTTTTTCACAAAGAGGGTGGTGGGGCACTGGAACAGGTTGCCCAAGGAGGTTGTGGATGCCCCATCCCTGGAGGCATTCAAGGCCAGGCTGGATGTGGCTCTGGGCAGCCTGGTCTGCTGGTTGGCGACCCTGCACATAGCAGGGGGTTGGAACCAGATGATCATTGTGTTTCTTTTCAACCCAGGCCATTCTATGATTCTATGATATGATTCTATGTGGACATATTATTAAAGCCATTGCTTTTCTAGGCAAATTAAAAGCTTTATTTAGAGGCTTCCCTGTTTATCCTGTGCTTTTGACTCTCAAGGCCCAGTGACCAATTCAGCATGGGTGTTCTATTAAACGTGACTGCTTATAACATCATACTGACTTTGTAAGACCTACTTCTTCTGAATTATTTACAGTCACTGCAAACATCGTCATCACAACCAAAGTTGGCTTCCATTGACCTAACAATCTTGTAATTTGTACATGGTTAGACCTCAGAAAGTATATTCTTAGTGTTTTGCTGTTAGATAGTTCTGAGCATATATAGCCCTATCTGTACTAGAAGTTGTTCCAAATCAAGCTAAAGCTCAGACAGAGCGAGCCATTCCTCCTGCAACCCAGAAAACTTTCAGTGTGGTATTTCTGGAATACTACATATGGAAAGATAGGAGTGCTAACCTTCATCTTTCCTGGCCATGCACATTGGTGCTTTAGCAAGGCAGATTTGATATTAAGTTAGATATCCCTTTCCCCGTGCTCTGCCCCTGGCTGCATATTTGAGAATACTGCCTCTGATTGTCTCTTGTAGTGCTGTCATTCACTTAGAATCACAGAATCATAGAATCACCAAGGTTGGAAAAGACCTAAAAGATCATCCAGTCCAACCGTTCACCTATTCCCAATAGCTCCCACTAAACCATGTCCCTCAACACAACATCCAGCCTCTCCTTGAACACCCCCAGGCTCGGTGACTCCACCACCTCCCTGGGCAGTCCATTCCAGTGCCTGACCACCCTTTCTGAAAAGTAATACTTCCTCATGTCCAGCTTGAATCTCCCCTGATGTAGCTTGAAACCATTCCCTCTGGTCCTATCACTAATGACACGAGAACTCTTGAGGTGTTGTTGCCTGTAGCACAATGGTATGTGATGTGGGCTTTGTCCTCTCTGCCAGGCTATGACAAAGCCATTCTGTGTGTCATTCATAGGCAGGTGTGGAGGAATTCATACCCCAAATTAGTTCCAGAAGTAGCCCTGAACTTCTACCGGGTCTGAGCCTTACCTTACTTGCCCTTCTCTTGAAACTATTACTAAGAATGGAGAAGCAGCAACTTAGTACATTTGCTAAATAGGTGATAGGTTCTCCTGGAACATTCCCACACTTGTATAAATCCAGGCTGTCCCCCTGTCCCATCACTGGAACATATAATTAAGTGTCTAGAAGAAGAGCCTATACACATATATATTAATCATTGGCAAATCTCTATCCTAAACATGAAGGCATAGCCAACACCATCTCCTTCATTCTCCGTGACCTGCGAGTCAGCAGAGTGAAACAGCCCACTGCCTTTTATTAGCTGCAATGCATTGGGCATGACAGCTAAATCAAATGCCAAGTTTGGGAGAGCAGTAATTCAGCTCTTGATTGAGTAATGTACTGAACGTGTCATCCCTGTCCTCCAGAGAAACGTGACCTCGTCAGAGAATGTTTTACTGTGCCTTAAAATGAAAGGTGTTTCCTTGGAGGTCGCTGGTTGTTCAGAGGTCCAGACCCTCACCACCACCCCTCTGTGTTTCCAGAGTTCTCAGCAATATGGCTTAAAAACTGGAGAGAAAATGAGAGTGCATGTCTTTGCTAGCCCCACAGCTTCACATGCACGCACGGTTACTTTTGTGATGAGCTGCCTTCAGAGCAAAGAGAGAAAGCTGGTTTTAAAAGTTCTTTCATCACTGATAGTTTGGATAGGTTTGGTTTTTGTTGGTTTTTTTTTTTTTTTTTTTTTTTTTTTGCCTTTTGTTTTTTAAGTGAGAAAATTAGTCTTGAAGAAATCTAATTCTTTGTTATGGCCGTATGTGTTGCCCTAAGCATTTCTGCTTCAGCATGACCTGCCCCTGCTCGTGAAACCTTCCTCCTTTTCACAGGGAAATGCTGTGGATGAAGAGTTACCATCTTCTCCTGTGCTGTGCTTGGAAAGCAAGCATTGCTCAGACAGTCGCATTGAGATCAGGACTGGCTTCAGCTCCTGAACTTATGTGGGCTGCAATAATATCTATCTATGTTGTGTGTTTGATGTGTAAGCTGCATCAAACCCCTTGAAGTTGTTGCTCCCTTCTGCATACAGGTACTTCTCTACTGATATCCTACTTTGCAAGCAGAAATGATCAGACTTGGAACTATGTTGCCTTTGAATTTGAAACTCAGATCAGCCTTCAGTGATCAAGTTATGGCATCAGGCTTCCTAATGACAGCAATTTCAAAAGTGCATCTTTAATATGCTCCAAACAACAGCCAGAGATGAAATAGGAAGTGCAGAGCTCAGCTGTGGAAGAGATATCATCAGGAACTACCTTTTCTGATTATTATTTCCATAGATTGACTGATTTATTTATTTACTTTCTTATTTTACCAAAAAAAATGCAGCCAGGTGTGTGGAGGAGCTGGTTGCTCAAAAGCAAGGCTACAAATGGCTGGAGTGGAGGGCAGCTCACAAAGCAGGAGATTATCCTGCCTTGAATATGAATGTATTTAATTCAACATCTCATTCAGCATGTTCTGTTGTCCTTTTTTCCTTTCAGCTTTCTCAGGAGCTTTTGAAGTGCTAAAAGGCAAAATGGAGGAAAGTAAAACACAAGCAGAAAACACTTGAAAAATAAAACTGGTAAAGGTGTCTTTGCCATTGAAGGTGATTAAGAACAATTTAGACAATATTTTCCATACTTCTGGGAAGGCTCTGTTGTGATCTATAGCACTGATACTAGGACAAACCATGGTGCTGTTGGAACAGAAGTGTGGAATTGTTCTGCAACAACTGCAAAGTTCAGGTTTCTTGCACATTTGGGATGAAGAAAGGTACAGCTGTGACTTATCAGGTGTAGGGGAATTGTTAGGTGATGGCTTGAACTGGTGATTGAGCACCTGGTGAAGGGGTGAGGCTGGCTCGGGGAGCGCGGGCAGATTGCTTGCACCTGTGCTCCCCAGGTGATGAGAAGAGCTGGACTCTATGACTATGATTCTATTCTATGACTCACAATAGGGCCCCCCCAGGTCGCATGTGAGGGCCAGCCATTGAAGGGAGAGCATCTCTTGGGTGTGGTCGGAGAGCTGCATCACCAGTTAAATGAGTTCAGTTCTTTTTTCTGTATGTGACTATTTGCTTACATGTGAATACTTCGCCTGGTATTGCCAGCAGTCTGTTAGAAGCAATTTTGCTTGAGTAGGAAATCATGAAGGCAGAATAGAACCTCATGCTTAAAAGTTGTCTTATACATTGTGCTCTCTTGGAAGCATTTTGCTTGTTTGTTACCTACTTTGTGAGGCCAACAAATCCACTCCTATCATTGTAATCTTTTTTGCTGTCTTCTTACCTTGTTGCTCCATTCCCTTCTGTCCCTTCCTTGTTTGCTATTAGCTGTAGCAGGAGATTGCTATGGTTAGGTGCTTTGGGTGCTGGTCTTTGAAAGGGAGAAGCATTAAGATATAATCAACTTCTTGTTCTGATATTTTCTCAGTTTCATATAGATCAAGGTTTATCATGTGTATTGAGTGAAATCTATGTAACAGATCTGCATTAATCATAACTGCAGTGTGAGTGCAGAGTGCGTTTCCTCTCTTTTGCACATGCAACGGTAAACTTTGGCAGGTGTGTTCAAGAGATGTCTGGATGAGGTGCTATGAGATACGGTTTAGTAGCTTGTGGTAGCAGTAGCGATAGGAGGATGGTTGGATGAGATGATCTTGTTGGTCCTTTCAACCTTGTGTTTTTATGATTTTATGAAAGGACCAATGGAAACCACTTTCTGACTTTCTATGGTATGCTTGGTCACCTCTTTCTTCCTTGTACAGGCAGGATGTGGTAAGGTGCTGGTATCTTATTCAGCTGTAACAGCAAGGTTGTGCCTTCTTTCCCTTGGCCAGTTTGCTTTGAGTGGATGTTCTGCTTTTTCGGAGAGGCCTGAAAGCCATTGTATGTTCAAGCTGTATGCACAGGTGGATCTGAAGGAGCTGCAGCTGCTGGAGGGGCAGGGACAGCTCAGCTTTGCGAGCTGCTCTAACAAGGGGGGAAAAAGCTGAATCTAAGTAGGGGCTAAAATTAAGTTATTGTAAAATAATCCCATCTTGGGAAGACAGAGTGGTTGTTCTCCTTACTTATATTACATAAATGTTGCAGATTCCATCTGGAGTGGTACTGCAGCTTTATACTGGGCTGTGGGCAGGCTGGGTTTTTTGGTAGCTCTGACAGGTAAAGCCATCTCTGTTTGCTTACTTTTCTCTTATGGGGTGGCTGTTTTCAGGTCAACTCTGGTTTGTTTTTTTTATCTGCTATTCATAATACTTATCCATGGAAAATTATTTGTCTTTTATAGTACATTTAAATGACTGTGGTGATTGTTATTCCTGCAGTCTTTACTCACAAGCTGCATTATTCAAATCTCTTAGTGCTCCTTATTGATTGGATATTGTTGGACCATTCTCCCCCTGCTTATCACAGAATCACAGAATTGTAGGGGTTGGAAGGGACCTCCTGAGATCATCGAGTCCAACCCCCCTGCCAAAGCAGGTTCCCTACACCAGGTAGCACAGGTAGGCATCCAGGCAGGTCTTGAACGTCTCCAGAGAAGGAGACTCCACAACCTCCCTGGGCAGCCTGTTCCAGTGCTCCGTCACCCTCACTGTAAAGAAGTTCTTGCGCATGTTTGTGCGGAACTTCCTATGCTCCAGTTTCTGGCCATTTCCCCTTGTCCTGTCTCCACTCCACTTTTGTTGGTGTTGTGTCTGGGGCCGGCCATGTTGTCTCATGGAAGTGCTTCTCCTGAGCAGGGCTTGAAGTTCTGCCTGTGCTTGGTTCATGCTGCTCCAACTTGACTCAGATGTTTCGTTGCAGTGTGCAGTCATGGTCTTCTATACTCTATGCCTTCCCAGCATCTCTGATCAGTACTGAACAGCCCCATCCCTGTGCCATGCATGGGGCATTGCTTCTTATTAAGCATAGGACTTGATGCTCATCCATCTCACAGGCTGCCTGGTGAGCAGAGTGGGTCAAAATAAGAAATCTGAGTGGAAAGGAGTTAGGTACTTGTCCACTGAAAATGTGAAATGCCTTCATTTGGATGACAGATTTCTTTGGTTTTTCTTTCTGTTTATTTACAGTAATATTTTAACTATATGTATTTCCTAGTTGAAGTAAAATATTTATAGAATGAGCTTTTGTTCTTACTTTAATAAAAAACAACAACAAAAACCTCTTTGAGCAAATGGCTTTAAATATACTGCAATACTATTAGAGCTCCTAGGAGCTTGTTGCCAGTGCCATCTGCTTCCTCAAGACACTTGGTCATTCTGGGTACTTCAATGGGGGGATGGGGAGGGAGTTCATGCCTGGTACCAGGGAATAAAACCCTCGGTTGAGCTCAGATGCAGGCAGTGATCCCTTACCTTGCTGTTCTGGCATCACCGTGGGTGGATCTTGCAGAAATTGTTTGCATGGGCAGCAAGAGATCAGCTTTTTTATTGCTATGTTCAGGGAGGGAAGTTGCCTTGAAGAGCTGGCAGTTTCTCTGTGTGGAGATGATGACTCTGGAGGCAGTGGGCCTGTGTTTACTGTGGGTGCCCCAACCAGCCCTGGGTGCAGAGAAGTAGGTTCCTATGGAACGGCAGAGAGACAGCAGGTGCTGGTGCCTGCAGAGCAGCTGGAGGGGATTCGGGCAGACAGCACGCTGGTAAGAGAAATGTTGCTCGTCCTAGTACTGATGATAGGGATTCCAACCCAATCACGCTATAATAGGTGCAGATAGTTCCTGAATATATGTGGAGAAATGGATAGATTGTGAAGAGCTGCCTCTGAGAAACAACCATTACCGGATTGAGAGCTTGTGGGTTAAGAGACCAGCCCAAAAAGGATCTCTGGCAATCAGTGCCTACAGCAGGCCTCCCAGTCATGGAGAGCATGTTGGTTAGACCTTACTTGAACTATGAGAGGCATCACCTGTAGGATGAGAGCCTGTGAGAATGATTTTGACTACCCAGACAAATTGAGAAAACAAAACAGTGAGCTGAAAAGCAATCTAGGAGACTTCCTGGTCCAGGTATTGGACAGACCAGAAACAGCTGAGGTGTTACTGGACCAGCTGCTCGCCAGGGCCCCCTGCTGGAGGAAGACATGGAGGTGTTGGAGTGGATCCTGAGGAGAGCCATGAAGATGCTCAGAGAGCTGGAGCACCTTTCTTATGAAGGAAAGGTTGAGGGAGCTGGGCTTGTTTAGCTAAGAGAAGAGAAGGCTCTGGAGAAATCTTACTGTGGCTTTCCAGTTGTTAAAAGAGCGCTTATCAGGAGGGAGACAAACTTTTTACTTAGCCTAATAGCGATAGGACAAGAATGAATGGTTTAAAACTAAGAGGGGAGATGGAGGTTAGATGTTACGAGTTAATTCTTGACTCGGGATGATGAATCCCAGGCTTAGGCTGCCCAGAGAAGCTGTGTATGCCCCATTTCTGGAGGCACTGAAGGCCAGGTTGGATGAGGCACTGGACAGCCTGGTCTAATGGTTGGTAACCAGCCTGTGGCAGGGGGTTGGAACTAGATGACCCTTAAGGTCTCTTCTAGTGTAAGCTGTTCTATGATGCAGGGATTATAATTTCAGTTGTAAATCATAGTATGTGAAGGCAGAAGTTTCATCAAAGCAAAATGAACTTGTAGGACGTTAATGCTGATGGTGGAAGAGGGTTTGTGAAGCCTTACCCTTTCAGTTACCTCACTTCTCAGTTTTTATTTTTAATGATCACAGTAACTATGCTTACTAGGAGCTTCTCAGGTAATTTGCTACTGAGAGACAGAAAATAGATTTGGCATTGTTTCAAACTTTTTGGATTAAATGTTTCCATTTGCTAATGACTTACCTCCTCCTCATTATGCTAGCAGTAGATTAGATTCACAGGAGCCTTTCTGATTTAGCAGTGGCCTGTGTAGCCAAATTGTTTTCTGCTGCAATGCAGCTTCATTGCTATTGTTTTTTTCACCTAATTTTCTGCGTAACCAAATGTGCAAGATTTCTGAGGTAAAAGACAATGAAATAGAGCAAATCTCTCCGAATCCTACCTGCTGCTGTTCTCTGCAAGGAGTTGCAGGGCAGCAGCTGGAAGGAGGCCTGGTGGGCTGAGAGAGGGCAGGGCTGATAGAAGGCGGCGGTGTTGGTTTTTATTCCTGTGAATGCAGCCTGAAAAGTGCTGCCTTTGGATTCTGAAGAATCAGGATTTTGTGCCAGGAAAGCCTCACCTGTGGTAGGTTTCAACTTCCTGCCTGGCAAGACAGGGATCTTCACTGCTGTACTCAGCTTCAGTCTTTCAGCCTTAGTTTCCACAAGTTTATTCTTGCTAGCAGGGCCTCTTCCCCCCACATTCTGCACTGTGAGGTGATGTGTAGAGCCCAAATGTCTGGGGACAATGCAGAGAAAGCCAGGCCTGTGACCTCTCGCTGCAGGTGGTTCAGTTTGTACCAAGCAGAAATTTGTGTGCAAAACTGCATATTTGAAACATAAACATTTATATTTGCTCATTTGGTTCGAGTGAAAATCTGCTTTGTTACTGCTGGAATGCAGCACAGCTCTGGGATTACTCCCAGAAGAGCAAGCCGTAAGCAGACAGAGAAGCTGGATCCTTTAAAGAAACTTAGTTTGTGTACAATTACAAGGTTATTTTCCAGTGCTGGAGAGAGCAAGTTGTGTCCTTTTCTGCATGCTGTTCTGTGATTTGCTTTTGGAGGTACTCTAATTCTGTGTGCCTGGGAAGTTTGTTCAGCATGAGGAAGCCTGTGTGCCTGGGGGAGGTAGTGACTGGCTTGCACTCAAACAAAAGATTTCTGTAAAAAAGAGTGTTAACGAGGTTACAGAGCAGTAGAGGTATTATGAATTGTGCCTCCCAGGCAGCCCTCTTCTTGTCCTTTTAGCACCTGCAGAGGTGCTACTGCTGCCACGGGGAAGGTGAAGCCCAGCACCTCTCCACGATCACCAGAGCAAGATGTGGTCTTTTATCTCAGAAGCAATGCAGCCACTTGTATCAAGAACACAACTTCTGTGTGATTTAGATTCAATCTGAGCTGTATTGGGTAATGAGAGACTCTGATTGGCATTCATTAGTTGGGACAGCACCAGCCTTCCTGCTTAAATCGGGGATTCAGCCTCTCATCCCTCTTGATTCTTTGTAGTTGGCAGGGGAGAATTTTGCAAGCCATTCAGACTTTGATTTAATCTTTTTGAAGAGTACTTACAGGCAACTGAGAAATCAGTGTAAAGCTGCTTAGTAAAATAGAAGCAGCCTTCTGAATGGAGAATCTCGTGACAAATGCCATGTAACCCTTTTTAGCTTTAAAGAACACAAACTCTGATTCCAGAAGATCCTGAACTCACAGCGCTTCCATCCTCAGAAATAATGAAGTACAGACCCAGAGTATATGTGCTATTGGTACAAGCAGCTGGAGGCATCTGTGTTCCCTGTTGGAAATCTAACAACATTTACAGCCTGCCCAGGGCTGCCTTGACCCAGAGCTACTGCTACAAGGTCTTGACACACGTCTGTTTCTTCTTTCCCCCTTTCTGAGATAACTTTTTTTTTTTTTGAATCACAGTAAGTTCCTTCTTGCCTTTTCTATTTGCTTCTTTTATTTTCACTTTTGACTACTTCTTGCTTTTGTGCACTGCCTTGCCTGTTTATTTCTGTGGAAAGAAGTCTGTAGGCAGAGTGCTGTCACCAAGAGGGGCTTTCTCCAGGAGAAAAGGGGTTCCTCCAGGCTTCATCAGCAGTGCTCCTTCCCATCACAGTGACATTTGACTGATATGGGTAGAATTTGGCAAGCTTTAGGGAAGCATTAGTGAAAATTGTCACTGAGGACGTTTTTGTAAGTGCTTGATTTTAGAAGTTGCCCAGTGTATACCCATTTTGTTTCTTCAGTTAGAATTAAGGTAACTTTTGGCTGTTGAATTGCTTAGTTTGTTTTTTTCACCATTTATTCAATTGCTTAAAGCAGAAACTTAGCTTTGGTCCTGATTACTGGATACTTTTTTTTTTCCAGGTGTTTGCTAACAGGGTTTGCATGTGAATGTGTGCTAGTTTGTGGGCTGTGTGAGAAAACTGCCATTTATTGGGCTTTGTAACAAATTGAGTCAAATCTGTTTTCCTTTTTGGCTTTGTAGCAAGTGTTGGAAGATTTCTAAGTTCATGTGGCAGCCCAGAATGCTCCTTCTGACCCTGCACAGACCTCCTCTTTTGCTGTGTGTTCCATTTCACTAAGCTCATGCTGTTTCTGTAAAAGTGTCTGAATTATCTAAGTGGATCTTAGTAAATGCACAAGGGTTTGTGGTGAGAGAAAACAGCCAATGTTACTGTTCAGCTTTGTCTGACACTTTCAGAAAAAGATTTGGAGGAAACAAATGGACCTTAGAAAGTTGGTGCAATCTGGGGTGCAGAGTTGCTGTGGTAGGAAAAAAATGACAAGTGGCTTCTTGGAAAGCCCCTTCCTGTTGCCCCCCCTGTGCACCTTAGTCTTGCTTTTAGGATGGAGCAGCTAAGGATAATTTTAGCAAAATTAGTTGCATTCTGTGAAATGAGCATGAATAACGTCTTCCCAATTTTTCATCCCTGTAGGACATCTCTCTGTGACACTGCAGTGTACTTTGATGGAGTATGAAGAGGGCTCAGAAGTTCACGTAAGTCTGTGTATTTCAAATGCAAACGTGTCTTTCTCATTCTAGATGGAGTGACAGCACGTTGCTGACTGCACTCTGCAGTATCTTTGAAGGTGTTTGGAGAGGGGCTTTGGGTACTGCAGGGATGGGGCCTGCTTTCCCACTGTCCTGTTTAGGGCAGGCCAGGAGGTTTGCAGGGTCTGTGGATGCCCTCAGGGCTCTAACATCAAGTGATCAAATGTTAACACACTTTGTTGAGCTCGTGGTCTTTAATGTTCTTAGAGGCATTAACACATCTGTTCTGCATTCCAAAAATAAGCAGAATATTAATGTGTGGTGAGGACAACTCTACCTGTGATAATTGCATAGCTGATTTCAGATGTGTAAAGCCATAGGAAGTTACTAAAGCATAGCTGAAATGGTATAATGGTAGGCTGGTGTTGTATTGATTGCCATTCTTACTGTGCAAGCTAAGGCAGAATATACAGCACCTACCCTGTTGTTTCAGTCTGTAGCCAATTTAAGTTAATTTTGCATATTTCTATTGGTAATAGCTTCATTGTAGAAGCCATAGTGAAAAGAATAATGAAGCTATTAACAGTACGCCTTAATCAGTGTCCAATATGTGCACAAAAATCCAAGTGGAGTTGTCTGAGACTACCTTCTGTTATAGTTCCTGGATATTTTGACATGAACCTGAATGTTAATACCATACTGTTGTAGACTGACTAAGCAAGTCAGCTTGACTTCATTTTGTTTTGGCTTAGTGTGTTTTTTTGTAGGAATGAAAATGCTATGTTTGTGAGCACAATGGGCGTAAGATGCCGCATAAGTTAAAGTCCAAGAAAGACTTTCAGCTTCAAAAGGAACGTCAATGGTTGGAGCAGTGCTGTAAAGTCTGTCAGTGCAAGCTGCAACAGAGCATAGCATTGGGGGCTGGCAAAATTCTGTTGGATTAATCCATAAATCCATATAATTACCTGGAAGGCTTTCGGTAGGAGGGAATAATTAGAGGAGATTCCAATTTCTAAAATTATATTTAATGTTCCTGGCTATTTCTGGTACTTTATTTTCTTTTATTCACTGCCCTCTAGAGGTCTTGCAAATGAAATTAGAAAAAGAGAAAACAAGGTTACAGCAGTGACTGTCTCTGTCTGGTGCTGCTATGCAGTGGCTTGTTCAACCCTTTAAGGTAATTGCATAGGTGCTCCTAGAGCTAAATGAAGTTTCCCACCTTAGCTAGGAAGGAAAGAAAATATATTTACAATGGGAGAAATCCCAATTTTAACATAGGGACTGGCAGTACCAGTTTTGACATGTATAAAAGCAGCTACGTGGCATTTCAGGTGCCTGCTTTATTATAGCAGTAAGATGGCTTAAAATTGCCAGTGCATCACAGGTTTGTCCACTTAGTCCTTTTAACTTGTTTGCATTAAAAACGTGTTTTGGGGGAGAGATTATGTATGAGCTCTCCTCTGCCTGCCTTCAGGAATTAGTTGTCTTGGTAGCTTGGATACTGCCATGAATGATCTTCTGGGAAGGGCAGGTGGGCAGCAGCATGGTGTGATCAAGTAAGCCTCACTTCTTGAAGAAACTTGTCTAAAAATATACATGCTGTCTCTAAAATAAATGAGGGTTTCAGTGCAAGCTTTGCTGCATGCATCAGTGCTTGGTAGCAGCCTAAGAAATGAATATAAATGCATATTTAACTCTTTCATCCTTTGTTCACTGGAAGCTGTTAAGTGCATTTCGCTTGGCACGAGTGCCTGCAGTTCTATTTCTTAGCACATTAAGGAAATGCTAGTGCTTCTTGGATCTGTGATTGATTGAGAAAAGCTGCTTTCTTCTCTCTGTGTGCTATGAGAGTGGATAGGACAAGGGAGAATGGTTTTAAACTGAGATGGGGGGGCTTAGGTTGGATATTAGGAGGAAGTTTTTCACAAACAGGGTGGTGAGGCACTGGAACAAGTTGCCCAAGGAGGTTGTGGATGCCCCATCCCTGGAGGCATTCAAGGCCAGGCTGGATGTGGCTCTGGGCAGCCTGGTCTGCTGGTTAGTGACCCTGCATGTAGCAAGGTTGAAACTAGATGATCATTGTGGTTCTTTTCTTTTGAACCCAGGCCATTCTATGGTTCTATATGCTTTTGTGAGGCGGTTTTAGGGCTCTGTGTTTATTCTCAGAGTGAAGAGAGTGGCAGCTGCTTGGAGAAACCCTTCTTCTGGCTGAAGCGGGCAAGATGTAGGGTAAGCACAGCCCTGCTGTGGAACTGGGGCTTGCTGCAGCATGAACAACCAGGAGGGGTGCCAGAGGGGTTATTTTCGAGGATTGGGTGCACTTCAGGTTGAAACAGTTGGTGCTGAGGACCTGCTGTCTGCCCAGCGCTAGGATGTGTCACTCAGCTTTCAAAGCTGACCGCCTAGGAGTCCACTTGTTGAGCTCCCATAGCTCACTGCAGTGCACGCCCTTGTGCTACACATGGGGATGATGATGGTGGTTGCCTCAGAAGCACTTGGCTGGCCAGAACTGCCACCTTCCTGTGGAGGCATCCTGATTTGTGTGTATCTCTGTCTTAAACATTAATCATGGATCTCTGATGCTGTAATTATATAGATACTGTGGATTTATATATGATACTTATCTCCATGATTTGTCTCTCCTGTGTATGTCTATAAATTTATTATCCCTGTTCAAGTTTCAGTTATGGGTAGTTTTATAGACTCAGAATTCAACTCAAGTTCAAATTTCAATCTCAGCATAGGGCAAGTCTCAGAGCAGAGTATTGGCTGAATTGATTTGTTTGGAATCAGAAAGGGGTTTTGTTTAGTTGTGTTTTAACTAAATGGGAGCAGAATTCTAGTGAGGTTGATTTTCTTGCAAGTTAGTTGTTCTGCTCACTGATTTCCTTCTTGTGTGTAGATCCAGTGTATTCTTAATGCTGCATTCACTGATTTCTCTCCCCATTTGCTCTTCCTGCATTCAGTATCTCAGCTAGAATTGCTGATAAAATTGCCACTTTGTACTTGCAACAACCAATTAGTTTGATAATCAGGAATTAGTTACTTCCTGTATTTTGGTGAACCTGAACCAGGCCTTGCTCCAGGGCTGGCAGCCCAGAGATGTTCTCTGCCTGCTGTCAGCAACCCCAGCAGCAGTTTGGTTTGCTCCGGGAGCTTTTGGGCAGGGCTTTGTTTTTAACACTGTGGGAATTCAGCAGGTTGCCTTAGATTCTGAGTAAAGCAGGACTTGGTTAATAGCTCTAGGATGAAAATATAGAATTACGTTGTTTAGTCAGGTGTTTCTTTCTGCAGCTTTTCCTGCAAGTGCTGCGAAGTGCAGGTGTTCAGGCATGCTGCAAACCTGACAGTGCAGAGATAATGGGCTGCATGGAGCTGCGGATAGGTTTTAGAAAGCCTATTATCTGATCTCTTCAGTGTACATATTCTCATCTTTAATGTACTGAATAACAGTGAATGGATTTATTTTCCTGCTCCGGTAGTTATGGACTGGATGTGTGTGTAACTCCTCCTTGTGTTTTCACACCCTTAAGGGTGGCTGGGTGAAGAAGGTAGCTCAGAAAGGCTGTGGCCATCAGCTGCTGCTTTTGTTCCTTGTCTTAGTGTCCGGTTCATGTGCACCAGGACAGTGATCTGCAGTAAACAGCATCAGGTTGTCCACAGGTGGCAACATAGAGTCAGGAGTACCAAGCACACGATAACTACGCTGTCGATTTTGCTAGCACTGATGGAAGTTGGTTGGGGTTTCTTCGTTAATAGCTCCAAGCTAGCAAACGTGTTACAGAAACAGCATGGAGTATTCAGGAATTCATCAATGCATGTTGTTTTGGTATGTTTTGCTACGTTGTTTTGCTACATAAAGCATGTCATTGTATAATTTGATGACATGAAAAATATATGCAGTGCTGAAAAGCCATCTCTTAAAAGCATTCAGTATTAAATTGAAATGGAGAGATGTCATCGTGTCTTCTGTGAGCTATTGTCCTGCTTGGTGGTACACCAATAGTTCAAGCCTTGGTTCTGTAAAGAACCATTCATGCCTTCATAAATCAGCTTCTTCACTCCTCCTTATAGTATGTTTGAGTTTCCTTCAGAGCCTGGAAGGATGAGTGCAGAAATGTTACTGGGAAGCTGTGGGATATGGAGTTCTAGAGTGGCCAGAGGCTTTTGCTGCATTGTACAGTCATACTTCCAGGGATGAGTAGTACTCAGCTGAATTCTGCAGGGCTGTCTGCAAATGCTCTCAAATCCAGGGGTAAGGATGGGAGAGACTAGTGCTGAGCTGTGATGCGCTTGTTTGTGTCCCTTGCTCAGTCTCTAGTATAAACAGAGATATATCAACAGTTGTTTTTCAAGCCGAACTATAAAATAAATCAAACAACAGAACAAGATGGGTAGGTTGAGAGTGTTATGAAGATGTCAGTCCTTTCCATTTTATTTCCTTGCTCTATTTAGAGCTTTATGTCAGCATATGCGTGTGAACAGGAGAGACGGTACAGGCAAATGACCTAAGGAGGAATCATGTGGTGTGCTGGAACACGTAGACTGAAATAGCTTTCTTTTCCGTGTATCATTTGCCACCTCTTGTTTTACGGATCTGTTGTTGTGCCTAGGCATACCCTGTTAAAACCATCCCACCGTGGATTTTTCCAGTAACGTCAGAAAGAATAGAAACGTGTGCTAGAGTGACTGAGAGGTCCTAAGCATTCTGATTTTGCAAGCAGAAGTGCCTCAAAGAAGCTCAAGGTCTGTCAGTTCAGTTTCTGTACTGAACTTCACCAAATCAAAGCCTTGAAAGTGTTCTTGTTTAAAGAAAAAAAGATGAAAAAGCTATTGCTGGGAGCCAGGATGCCTGCAAGAGAGATGAAAGTATGAGCAGGTTATTTTGTATATTGGTTCCATGCTTTCTTAGAGTTTTTAGGGTGTCGAATATTTTTAGCTTGTTTAATTACTGGTATAATCAAAGTCATAGGATAATGATAGCGTCCTTAGATGCTGAGTAAGGAGCAGTCTGTGTCAGATCTGTTAATGTGATGAGACGCTGATGTTGCAAATAGCCTGCTAAGCATTTGAAGAGAACTTGCATGTCTGGTTATTACTGAGTGTACAGGGAAACCTTACAACCCCTGAAGCTGGTTGTGGGTGCAGCCCACTGCATCCTTCTGTTGTTGTTGGCTTTCTGGAGCATTGTGTTACTCCATACCAATGAAGAAAGAAAAGAAACTTAACTTTCAACCCAAAGGTGATCCCAGCTGTTTGAGCAGAATAAGTGTTTTAAGTTGTTTGGAACAGCTAAATAAATTCAAGAGGTTTTGTGCACGTGTGTTAATGCCTAGGCCAAAGACAATTAGAGAGGGGAAATAAGGTTGTGTAGTTGTTCTGTCAACTGCCAAACACAAATGTTTTGGTATAGTCCTTGGAGTGAAGCTTCTTTTTTCTTCAGTTTAATAACTCAAAAATCTGTGACTGTAATTTGCTGCTGCATAACTCATTGGCATTAGAATTTAATGTTCTGTCTATTCATTTCTGCACCTGTGAACCGCCAAGTGTGTTATTAGTGATAGATATGAAAGGACCTCTGTATTTCTCTGCAGCAGAACGTTGCTTCTGACAATCACTGTGAGGCAGACAACAAGGGTGTGCCATTTTTAGAGGGCGGGTTCGGTGCAGAGGATTTCTTTTTCCATTCTTTTACTTCATTAAATAATGAAGTAGCTGAATACTGCGCAGTTTTTGGAGGTGTAAAAAAAAGTTCTGCCTGTGGTATTTTTCTGTGAAAAACTTGTCTCCAAGCATGTTTCTTTAACTGTAACACGAAATGCAGCTCAGGTGCTGTACTGTTTAGAAGTTCTTCTTGAAGTGGAATCCCTATTTCATGCGTTGGCCAAAATCTCCGTTTCATTGAGTTGCTTCTTGAATTGCGTGGCCTTTGCTTTTCAGCCCACAAAGCGCCAGCAGAGCAGGTTATTTTGGGAAACTATCCCTGTTTAATACCAAAGAATTACTAACTATAATTCAGAGCAGTACAAATAACTATTTATTATGTCTTGACATCTCACTGTGACCCAGATGTTTCAGGCTTTTAAAGTTATCTAGGTGAAGGCTGCTCTACTTCTGTTGCCATCATATTTTCCAAATTTACTGTAAACCGACCTATCTAGCAACTCCAAGGTGAAATGGGAGTTTTAAGCCTCTAAGAGGAGTCTGAATTTTGATTTATAAACAGTTTCAGTGTAATACACAAAGTCCTACTAATGACATTGACTTTGTATAGGTTAAGGAGGGGGGGAAAAAGAACGGCATCTTCTTGAGCTACCTGTAACCAACTTTATAGTTTCTGTAAATCAAGGAAATTGTTTCTTGATGTCAGCACTTTGTGTGCTTAGTAATTCTTCAGTGAACATTACAAGGAACACTTTCTTGTAGCCTAGTGTTAACTTCTCTAATTTATTACTGTTAGTCAGAATTTTATTTCCATTTTTCATGTTGAACATCTGAGAATGTGTTGGAACTGGGATTAAGTTACAATGCTGTGCTGTTCTGCCTCTTGTTGTGTTCTCCTTCGCTTCTTGCTTAATCTGCCCTACCATTGGCATAGGGCGATGCCACACTGCAGTTGTGCATGGGAGCTGCGGGGAATGGGATGGCTGTGGTTGGAAGCCTCCTCTGTTCCTGGGTGAGGTGCATCTACCTGTGCTGTCCTTCCAAAAATAGGGGTATGTTTCAGGCCTTGTGCAGTGTGGATAGCCATGATGTATTTAACATCTTAACTTTTTGGTCCATTAGTGATCATTAACAGTATTTATACACAACTTTTTCCTTATATCTCTCCCTATTTTTAAGGGGGGGTGGGTGGGGAAGCAAAAGCCCTTTCTGATGGCAGGTTAGGTTTTATCAAAATTTAGTTCTCACTATGGTTTAAGATAGTAAGGAACCTCTTTTGCCAACTCGCACCCTAAGCTTTCCAGAATATGACTCAGAGTGGGAGCCTGAGTCCGGTGGTAGAAAGCAGGCAGAGAGCGAATCTGTAATGAATCAAGATAAGCTTATTTCTTTTTCTTTTCAAATACTGTTTAGTATTCCTTCTTTTTTTGATGCAAATAGGGGTGTTACTTTCCTAATCATTGCTTAAAGTTTTATAACTTAGTATTGATGTCTGGGAATCATGGGTACTGCAAGCATGTACCTTTCAAATGCATGGGACACCGTGTAGCAAGTGATCTGCTCATGTCACAAGTCATCTCAGAAAAAGGCTGGATTTAGTTCTCTTCGCTGCAGTTGAGAAAAAGCCAAAATTCATCTGTTTTTTTTTTTTTTATTTTTATTATGAACTTAATTAAAAAAGTGGCTTTTTTGTTCCTCCATTGACCTTGGTTGCAATGTTTTGAGACATTTGACTAGGCATAAGCTGCGGTCACTTAATTTCACAACGTAGGCAATGCATCAGAAGGGCTCACTGTTGAGCATTTATTTGATATTATTCTATGCCAAAACCATGCAGTGGGGCACTGCTTGATTTTACTCGTGTCTGACTTTTCCATCAGTCTTTTTCATTACCCAGCGTAGCCATCTCTCATACTGAGATAACATTTGGGTCCCCACTGAATAAGATTCATGTTGGAAAATTCAGTATAGTTGAATAAAACTGCAAGACAGGCATTTCTACTTAATTCTTTCTCAGAAAAAATACATCTGAACTGCATCCTTTGATGTACGTGTAAACCAGGATCTGCCCACTTCTGTAATCAGTCCAACTCAAATGCTTCTCTCTAATAATCATTTTCTTTCTTTTGGTAAAGGAGATTGGTGCTGATAACAGCTTTTAGTTTTACCCCAGAAATTTGGGGTTATTGACTTACGTAACAAACATCAAAGATGCCTGGTACCAAGTTTTTCTTCCTACCAAATTTCTCTTTGAAGCTGTAATCAAAGCTAGCAGCTCTGCAATTGATTTCAGCAGCAGGACCAACAAGTATCCTGCATGGAAGTAAAATCTGAGATTTGGCAATAACAGATGCATACTATTTCTAAATACTTGTGTTTCCAGTTATTGTGACTATCATCTGATGTAGGCCAGCATTATTCAGTCTAGCCAGCCAGGATTGTCAGCTAATAAATTTCTTTATGATGCAGAGGAAACTGAAGTTGGTCATGTATGGGCGAGGTCTGTAATAAATTGTAATTAACACACAACGGAGAAAAAGGACTTAAGACTTCTGGAAATACTTTGAAAATGGCTCAGTCTAGAAACTTTTCCCTGCTCACCAGAGAAAAGCACGTCAGGAAAATCTTTCTTCTGCTTGAGGGCTGGTAGTTTTGTGCTGGCCTTCTGGAATATCTGAAATTATCCTGCAGGAATGATGGTGGAAAGCAGCTTGCCTGCTTTCTGTGTCATCTTGTAAAAGCATTGGTTGAAGCACAGTCTTTGGAATACAGGTCTGTATGTAGATAAGACACTTCTTGTTTTGAAGTTAAAATGAGATTGTTGCATTGGGAAGTATGATGAGATGTGTCTTTTTGTGTGAAGATCGCATTTGTTTAGTGTATTTTTGTTTTTAAGTTAGTATTGAAGGCAGCAGTTAAATAACATATTTACCAGTTCTTAACAAGCATACAGAATCTGAGGAAGCTGAACTTTGCAGAATTTAGCGTTAGTGAATGTATAAAACTGCCAGGTCACTGCAATACCTACACACATTCTTCCAAATGTGGAGAAAATAGATACATTCTTCCTTGGTGGCATTCAAGATCTTTGCTTTAAGCACTTACTTAAAAAGCTGTAAGTGTAGAATGGCCTGGGTTGAAAAGGACCACAATGCTCATTCAGTTCCAACCCCTTGCTATGTGCAGTCGCCAACCATCAGACCAGGCTGCCCAGAGCCACATCCAGCCGGGTCTTGAATGCCTGCAGGGATTGGGGCATCCACAACTTCCTTGGGCAACCTGTTCCAGTGTCTTACCATCCCATGAGTGAAAAACTTGCTCCTAATATCTAACTTGAATCTCCCCTAAGCACTAAGCACAAAATAGCAAGCATTATGGTAATGAGCTGCATGTGTGGTGCTGTTTTGGTCACTCAAAAGGACCAATTTTTAACTGAAGATCTATTAAGAAGGAGGGGAAAATAATTGCAGGGAGTGGCAACAGAGAGGGTAAGTGAAAACTGAGTGATACAGGTAGTAGAGTAGCACAAAATCTTGCTCCCATGATTCCCATGAAGCAGGCAGTGCATCTACAAGACAGCAGGGTCCAAGTAAACTAGGGAAGCCATTCTTCTGGGAGCTCCTGGAAGGTGCTGTGAAGGGTAAATCCATTAAAGGCCATTGTCTGTGGGAACACAACCTTGGCTTCAGCAAGTCTGAGCAGCAGGTGGCTGGAGATTACTGTGAGCAGGAATCACTCATGCTTTCTGTTGTTGCTCTCTTCCCTGGGCTTGTCTTGCAAGCACCAGGCAGAGGCAGCGCGGCATGGCAGAGTTCTTCTCTGTCCTATGCTTTGCTTTTAATAAAGCAACTGATATACATAAATTAGGGTACACACAAGTTGCAAATCTTTGCTGAGCATCTTCAGCCTATGGCTTAAATTTATCTTTTGTCACACAGGGCTATGAGCATGTTGTTAGCAGTAGAATTTATAAGGTAGTTATAATTGAAATGTGAGGATTTATTCAACACAAGATTGGGATTAAAGTAAGAAGGATTCAATACAGTAACTCAAAGCTTGATGACGGTGCAGTGTGATAGGTGGGAAAGCAGTTACAGTGATTAGAAATCCATTTGGTGAAGTACCAAGGTCTGAACATTGTGCAGTAGTGCAGGATGAAAGATATAGCAATGCGAAGATGAAGGGCTTCTTTTGATTAAACTGGGACACAGCTTGCTGTGGTGCCATGCCGTCTCACTAGGTATGCTGCTGTTTGCCTCTGGTTCGATGACTGCCTATCATGCCTAATTTCCAACAACTTAATGCTGATATGGAATCGACAGAAGAATAAACAGAAAGTAACAACAAGAATGTGGTTAAGTTAGAATCAGATAATCTGATTATAGACCAAACTTTTGCTGGTCTGTGTTGGGAGACTTAATTGTCAAAAATATGCGAGAGAATGGTGTGGAAAAGCAGAGTCATAGAATCACAGAATCACTCAGGTTGGAAAAGACCTTGAAGATCATCGAGTCCAACCACAACCCAACCGTACTACCCCACCTCTAACCTCTGCTAAATCATGTCCCTGAGCACCGCATCGAAACGGTTTTTAAACACATTCAGGGATGATGACTCAACCACCTCCCTGGGGAACCTATTCCAGTGCTTAACAACCCTTTCTGTAAAGAAGTGTTTCCTGATATCCAACCTAAACTTGCCATGGCACAACTTGAGGCCATCTTCCCTTGTCCTGTCACCAATGAGAAGAGACCAACCCCACTCTCGCTGTGAGCCCCTTTCAGATATTGTAAGAGAGTGATAAGGTCTCCCCTCAGCCTCCTTTTCCCCAGACTGAACAGCCCCAGTTCCTCCAGTCTCTCCTCCTAGGCCATATTCTCCAAGCCCTTTACAAGCCTTGTTGCCCTTCTCTGGACCTGCTTCAGCACCTCCGTGTCCTTTCTGTACTGAGGTGCCCAGAACTGAGCAGAGTACTTGAAGTGAGGCCTCACCAGTGCCAAGTACAGGGCAGGATGACTTCCCTGGTCCTACTCACCACTCCATTCCTGATCCAAGCCAGGATGCCATTGTCCTTGGCCACCTGGGCACATTGCTGGCTCATATTCAGCCAACTGTCCATCAGAACACCAAGGTCCCTTTCTGTCAGGCAGCTTTCCAGCTGCTCCTTCCCAGGCCTGTAGGGTTGCATGGAGTTGTGATCAAAATGCAGGACCTGACACTTGGCCCTATTGAAACTCATGCAGTTTGCATCTCATTGGCCCATTGATCCAGTCTATCCAGGTCCCTCTGTAGTGCCTTTCTCCCCTCAGGCAGATCAACAGTACCTCCCAGCAAGGGAGGGAGTATTATGTTATGGAAAAGTATATATACATTGTGTAATATATATATAATGTTTGTTATGAAGACAAAGTATACGGTACACAAAGATTTATAACTGAATTCTACTCAGATGTGTTGTTTCTGATCCCAATCTTCCACATCCCCCTCAAGGTACCAATGTAGACAAATGCAAGGAGTGTGTTCCCCACATCTACCAAATGGCTTCCCAGCTCTTTCCATTGGCACCATGACTGACAGCTGCCCTGCTGGCAGAATCCCAGTTAGTAGCAAGGTAACAACCATTGTATCTCATCATTATCTGGAATGATTTATGAGGATAGCAAGTTTTCGCCAGTGTGAAGGAGTGAAAGCAGTAAGTTAGAAACTCCGTATACGATTGCTTTCATAAAGCAAAATCAACATCACAAAACTTTTCACATAGAGAAATAATTTCATAAAGAAATGTATATATTTTTTCATTTTATAACTTTCATTCAAGTCAAAATGCAATACAAAGGCAGTGAAGGGAAATAGTTAGAATAACCTAAGATGTTGAGTGAGAATTCAAAAAAGAGTATTCAAAGCTAATGGTAAGAATCATCTTGTATCTTATTCAAAATGATCAGAATTGCCCATTAGAGCCAAACCTCATCATGATTAAGCAGTTCCTTAGAAATTAATTAAAATATTTGTAATCTGCAAAAGCAAATAATTGTCTTTGCAATATCACTGAACTTAGGAGAAAACCGGGGGCAACAGATAAGATACAGTTTTGTAGCTGCTGATACAGACATTTCTCTAAGCTATTCTGCTCGTGCTTCCACAGAATAGATGTTCTGCATGCTATTGAAACAGCATATGAATAGATCTGATCCCCACCCCAAATCCTTTTTTTCCCTGGCACTTTTATTGACTGAAGCAATGCCTTGTTCTCTATTAATCCTATTTAACACCCCTGCCAAGAGGATGGCTTTTATTTCCATCTCCTTAGATACTGCTTGCAGGGCATCACAGTGCTACAAGAGGAGAGCCCTGGCCAGGTGAGTGAGAAGGGCAGCATAGTGCAGGCCTCGTATTTAAACACAGCTCTGAGAACTCAAGCTTACAACTCCACAGCACAAATTTTCTTCTAAGGACATTTAGCATTTGCATCCGTCTCTGTTTTATATTCAAAGGTTTTTGTTTCTATTCAGAAAGTTCTTTTGTGCTTACATAGTTTAGGTTTGCTCTGAAAGTAGGACTGAGTTATACTGTAAACATAAAGACTGTTATAAGAAAATATAAAAGGTATCTTCTTTTTCTGTACCTTCCTATGAAAGCTTATAAAACAAGACTAACCTTCTACCTATCTGCAAGTGGTTAGCTCTACTGAAATGCAGAGCAGGTTAAGGAAGGTTATTTCAGTGCCTGGATTCATCACGTTCCTCATAATCAGTCCAGCTCTTAACTCAAATTTGGTAGGTCTATAGCCAAGTAATCCCACTGAGGTAGCTATGAATACTGGATTGTACTCATTGTACGCTCATTGAGCTCCCCTACAGCTAACAGAGGTTATTTCTTAGTCTCAGAAACAGCTGAAAAGCCCAAGATCAAAAGCATGATACAGGCACGTTAGAAACAAGAAGCTCAGAACATTTCATAAAGTTAGTAAAGACGTGTCCTTAAACCGTCAAGCAATACAAATCACCTACCACACAGCACATTAATCTCCATCTTCTACCGCAGTCTTCAGTTCCATGCTTGAATATTATTCAGTACTAAACTTTTGTCTTGCAAGTCTATTACTTCCTTTCTTCATTTGTGCTTTATGGAGGCTGTTTTTTTCTTTACACGCTGCCAGGATGATGCTCCATCATTTGTTGCCTTATCTCAGTACACACACCTAACGTGCTATTCGTTGTATCACTGCTAGAGTGAAGAGCACTGCACAGAGAGCTTGAGCTCTGCTTTTCTGTTGTTCCAAGTGGACTCCAGGTGGACAGGTGACAGGACAAGGGAAAATAGCATCAAGTTGCACCAGGCTAAGTTTAGGTTGGATATCAGGAAAAGCGTCTTTACAGGAAGGGTTGTTAAGCACTGGAATAGGCTCTCCAGGGAGGTGGTTGAGTCACCATCCCTGGATGTGTTTAGAAACAGTTTGGATGTGGTGCTCCAGGGACATGATTTAGCAGTGGTATGTTACAGTTAGGTAGTATGGTTAGGTTGTGATTGGACCCGATGATCTTTAAGGTCTTTCCCAACCTGAGCAATTCTATGATTATATTCTATATGTAAGATATATGTCTTATCTATATAAAGACTACATTTTTTTAACTGAAATTGGAGAGCATTTGACTAAGAGAAATCAACTTATTCTCTTATGCTCTTCCATTAACTGTTGGTTTTCATGCAGTAAGGCCTGAAGACCCTTGAAGTGTCTCTTGCTGTTTTCATGTAGTGATGAACATAAAGGGGCCTCCCATTCTGACTTAGTTGTGAAGTCACAGAATTGCAGATTCCATCGGCTTCTCTGCCCTGTGACATCTTTTTGATGCCGTATGGACCCACATGAGGGGATGAAGGAGACGTTGGGTGATTGTGTCAGAGGGAGTCAGCATATTGATGGGCCAAATGGTGATGCATTTGGAAATTAAACACTTCCCTTTCCTCCATGAATTTGTACTCAACAGCAACTGTAATGCATTATGAACTGTCACAAGTTAACAGATGTCTTGAAGTGAACTACAGAAGTGAACTTTGTGTCATAGGGAAACGTGTGAACCAGGCACGTTTTGGGAGTTTGCCTTGAGTTGTTCCAAGTTTTCTGCAGTTTGACTAATTTATAAAGCAACTCCAGCTACAGAAATAGTCTGACTGGCAGCAAGCACAAACGCTGGTGCTACTTCCAGCAGTCATAGGGGAGCAACGTTATTATTCAAAACACTGTGTTATTTCTGAAAGCACTACAGACAGAAGTGACTCTTTAGTAAAAAGTGGCAGGTTTCTTGTGTTTCGGATACATTTGTAGGTGGTAATAGATAGTGACAAATTCTAAGCATTTAAAATGTGTTATTGAGAAATATGGATGTGCATACAGTGCTGCATCAGGAGAGGAGTTCAGAGGATGTGGCTGGAACGTGACCAGAGAAGGGCAATGGAGCTGTGAGGGGTCTGGGGCACAAGTCTTACAGGGAGCAGCTGAGGGAGCTGGGGTGCATCACTCTGGAGGTGAGGAGGCACAGGGGAGACTTCATTGCGAAAAAAGGTGGTGGTGAGGTGGGGGTTGGCCTCTGCTCCCAGATAACAGCACTAAGATGGGAGGTGATGGCCTCAGGCTGTGCCAGGGGAAGTTCAGATTGGATATTAGGAAATACTACTTCTCAAAAGAGTGGTCAGGTGCTGGAATGGGCTGCCCAAGGAGGTGGGGGAGTCACCGACCATGGAGGTGTTCCAAAGCCATGGAGATGTGGCACAGGGGTGGGATGGGGTTCTGCTGGGTGACCTGAGAGGGCTTTTCCAACCTTATGACACTAAAATCTTAGCGCTTTTGTCTGTGTGTGTGCCCTACTGCCTATTTGATCTTGGGTATGGAATTGAGAAGCATTCAGATGATTTGGATACAGTGTGGTTGTAATTCTTGTTCTTACGTAAATCCTCATTTGGGTTAGGGGCTGGAGGGTTCCTGTAGAGAGCGTTTCATGGGAAATGGTGGCAATTTTCTACTCAGGGCTTTCAGTGAATCAGGTGACAGTGAATGTAAGAGGCACTGACAACTCAGGGGCAGTGAGATTCACCCAGCCCTATTTCAGACTCTGATTTTAATTAGTGTTTTACCAAGAGACAGCCAGGTGAAAATTGTTGATGATTATAATTTACAGTGCAAATTATAAACAGCAGGGATTAATATATTTAGAAAACTTGTTTTTCTGACAGGAATATTTCTGTGTAAAAATAACACCTCTCTGCTGAGACCGAAGGATTTCTTGTGGGAAAGTTCCTTATTTTTTCTGTTCACCTTTATGTAAGTAGGCAAAAGAAAAGTAGGGTTCCTGCAGCTGATCACAAAGAGGGGAAAAGTAAACGAAATCAAGCGTTGCACAAAGCTGTTGCAACTTCTCTCAATCTTAAAATACACAAGTTCCTACATAGTTCAAAATTCTTTGTGAATTTTGCTATGAATCACTCATTCTCTAAATTATTCAGGCTGCATAATGTGAGTAGAATGAAGCTGAAAGCACAATCTGTGCTGTACTTGCAGTGCATGTAACTGCTTTATCTAGCCAACACAATCTGAACTTGCAATACGTAATGCCCTTACACATGTATTGCTTGCCCTAGAGCTGGTAGTTGTCAGGTTATGGAGCTCAGCAAGCAGTCACACCTTACTGAGGGTTTGGTTTCTTTGTTTTTCAGTCATCAGATGTTTTAGCCCATCCTTTAGTAAATACTTCATGCAAAAGCTTTTTTTCCCCAAACTAAAAAAAATCCGATTCTTTGCCTATTGACTAACATGGACCTGAGGAAATGGGTGTTCATTTTCAGAAGTGGAAGCTAAGCCTTTTCATTCCTCACCATTGGCAGCTTTGCCCTGCTGGCCCCTGCTCCTGCTGTGAGTTTATTTATTCACTGCCTGGGTGCTCCTCAGGCTGCCTCTTGGTTTCTCCTTCATCAGCTGTGGGCAACCCTCCCTGTGCCCCTGGACCTGCCCTGCAGAGACTGCTGGCAGGGAGGGTGGAGGTTTCTTAGTCTGGAGGGAGATGGCAGTGTTGACTGAGGCCACCGGGGAGGGGGGTGGGGGGGGTAAAACCAACAACAACAAAAAAAAGTGCTTGTGTCACACACAGATCTGCAAGGCAGTGCCAAAACATACAGTGGCAGAAAAGCAGGTGGCCCTCAATCATAGAATCACTGAGGTTGGTGATAGAATCACCTCAAGAGCCCCAGCTAAATGTAGAGGAGCTAAAATTGAGTTGTCTAAGTGCAAACATTAGTAATTAAGCTTTTTTTTTTTCTTTTGATGTTCATCTAAAGTTCATCCCAACTATTGGTTGCAGAGCGATGGAATGACTGTCCCATGTAGTTCTGCAGGCATTGCTAGGTAGTTGCCAAGTTCTGTTTGATATTTTATTGTTATTATTTTTTACATATGCTTATTTCTTGAAAAAATATCGTATAGGCTTGTGGGCAAGCCTGAGAAATAGAAGGCTCTGTTTGGTTTTGCTTTGTTTTCCACCAACAGGTGCTAAGAGCTAATAATAGCTGATAAAGTATCCCAGCCTTCCTCTTTCATTAAAAGAAGATTGAGGCCAGGCTCAGATCAGGCATCAGGGAACATTAGCAAATGAGTTGGTGCAGAACCCCTACAAAAGCTTCCTGTGGCTCTGGTGTTCTGCAGCAGCTTCAGGACTGTGTTTTGCAGAGAGATGCCCTAACAGGCGGATAAAGCTGCTTTGTACAAGGAACCCTTCAGTAATCTGCACCGTGCCCATGATTCCCTTGCAGTGTGGTTTTGAAGCAGCGCAGAAGCTGCTTAAGTCTTTTATTCTGAGTGTAACAGCTGAAGAAGAAAGCTGCACTGCTGGTGTCCGTAATCCCAGTGTGTGCGTAGTATTGCTGCAGTGTGTGAGAGAAATGAATGTGCATCCTGAGCTTCAGCGAGTATAATCCATTTTGGGGATCCTTTTTAACTGGCAGAGTACTAAATGCCCCCCTCCCCCCACCCTTCGAAAACCACTGTTCAGATTTTAGAAAGATGTGGCTGTGTTAGTAGAAACTGTCCCCAGAAATGCCTGGTACAGATTCAGTGCTGTTGTTAATTTTAAGTAGCCCTAAGGCTGCATCAGGTGAGGGCTGTGCCAGCTCCAGAGGCAGTGCCTGTGTGGGGAGGGATGCTCTGAACTCAGAAGCAATGGGGGCTCCTGTGGCAGCTCTGGCGCTTGACCACGGGGATGAAGAATGAGGCATTGCGCCTAGAAGTGTTTGTGCTTTTCTGTGTTCTTTGCAAGGACTCCACAACTGCAACTTTTCAAAAATGGGGTCATAACTGTAAAACAGTAAACCATGCTTTTCTCTTAACGCTTCGTGGTAAAAACTCTCTTGGAATCTGGTCTCTGTTTTAATATTTGCAGCGGGTTTTTTTTTTTTGCCCTGCATTTGCACAAATGTGTTTTTTCTCCATGATCTATCCCTTTTTAAAGCTTTCCTGAATAACTGTTGAATGCATCCTTGACCACACGCTTTCATATCTCACCATCTCACAGGATATAGTGCTAATGGAGCTCTGGAATGAAGGCTCATTCTGGAAAATACTCAACCACTGGCATTAGTATCCACCAAGCCCAGAAGTGTCAGCTTTCAGTGGCTGCAGAGAAATAACATCCCCAAGTTAAAATGCTGTTTATGCATACCTTCAGCAGTGCCTGCACTCCTTTCTCAAGCTCTGGCGACGGTTATCAGGGAGCATTTGCCATAGAGAAATATTTCCTTAGCAAGACTGCTTTCCTGTTCTTGAGCATGTTTCTTCCTCATAGAATGGCTTGGGTTGGAAGATCCTGGTTGGTGCTGCCATCATTGTCTCCCACAAAGCACCTGCCCCTCAGTTGGTCCGGCCTGTGCCTATAACCATACCCAAAGACTCATCCCAAGATAACATGGTGACATACTCTTTCCTTTTATAAGTAACTTTCTGAAAGGTGAGTGAACTGTTACCACAAGTGAAGAATGAGAGTATTTTGTATTACAAGTTAATTTTGGTTTAAAAAACACCAGGTGGACACAGGTCCAACCTTGTTAGTAGTACTGTTATAGTTGCTCCTGTTATTATGACATGATGATTTATAAGTGCTGTTGTTGATCCAAACCCAAAGATGCAGATTGAAATTCGTGAAAAGAGCTGTTTCAAAATCATTATGCTGGAGTACCTCATTTATTTGCAAACTGAAGGATTTCCTCGGGTTAGTATTTTTTCGTTGGAGGGCAGTGAGCAATTCAGATCTTGTATCAAAAATTCCATTGCATGTTAAGACCTGAAAAATAGTAAACATGGCATTAAGGGACAATCTATTTCTGCGGGCTTCCACCTGGTCCTGAAGGTAAAGTCAATGTGAGAGTCTGGGTCAAGTCTGAGGGGATACAGCTGTGCACACATGCTGTGAATTACTCATTCCATCCATGGCAATCCCTTTGTTTTGTGGTTTTTACCTTTTTATGGTGTGATGTTTCTGTCTGATTTTATCACTATTACTTGATGTTCTGAAGGAAACCTTTGAATCCTCCCAAAGAAAACTAGTTATTATCTAAGAGGGAACAAGTCAACTTTCATTCCTCGCTATGACTGCTTTTGATCTGTGAAACTGAGTGGTCCATAAAGCAGTGCAGTGGAAGACAATATGATGGGTTCTAGGTAATGAGCAGCAAAGCTATGACAGAGCTATCTTGCAGTAGATAATATAAATTATGTAGTCAAAACAGGCCAACTTTTTGGCTGAGCCAGTCAGGCAGCGTATCATCAGTAAGCGAGTTTGAGTGCTCCTGCAGGGGAATGAAAATGCTTCTTTTTTTTTTTTTTTTTTTTTTATGCTGAATAAAAGTTAGCTACCTGTATGGGCAGCAGATGTCATGGATGTGCTGGGGTGTGTAAGACGGAAGTGTTTTCATGGATGCCACTGCCATATGATGGCTCCCATAGGGAGGAATAGGAGGGTATAGCTGCCTTTTGTTTTGTCCCACTCTACAGTGGGAACGTGGCACATGAGTGATGGCTGTGATCAGGTATATAAGCTCAAAATAACATGATGTAATCTAGTTCTGCCAGAGTTAAAATTACCGACTAGTGCAGTGTACTGATTGAGCTACAGATGCAAGTTATTCATTGAGATTTCCTATCCTATCCTTAAAATTCACGTACCCATTGTCTTTTCACTCAAATTCATTTTTAGGTTGAGACTTTTTTTTTTGCTGAATTACCAAAATAGTTCATCTCTCCATTGTGACCACATGTCCTTAGGCTAAAGCAGCTGAAATCTAATGTGTTACTCTTTTGCAAAGACGGACTCATGTATCACTGTTGTAAGAGGTTTTATGTAGTTTTTAAAGCAATGAGAAATTCTTCCCTTTAGAAAAAGTCTGTGGATATTTAGGAATAAGGGCTACATTCGTGAGTAGATCTCTATTTGTACTTTAGTGGTTATGACTGCTTGTTTGTATCTACTTATACTCAGTGAGGTCTTCAATTTTTGAAAGCATTATGATTTTAAAATGTTAATGCTCTCTTATACAGAATGTACGTGTTGGGCATCCAGCTTGTATAAATCGTAAGTGCTAGTCTCACTTGAAAATAAGATCAAGAGTGCTTTCAAATGAGAAAACTCCCTGAGGTGCTGGTGCTCCTGTTGGTCAATGACATACATGTACTTCTGCGAGTCAAAGAGGCAGACGTGACATTTCAGCCTGAAGGGTGAGAAGTAAGAAATGAAGTTGAAATTGTGGCTTTGCATTGAAATTAAGTTAGGGTCTGAACGATCAACGAGGAAGTATTTATTTCTAGGTAACTATAACTTGCTACAATGCAAACAAAATCTGTTTTTTGTTTTCTTTTCATCAGTGAGCTGCTGTCTTGTTCTATGAAGACTGGTAACAATGTGATATTGAAGATCAGTTATAGTAATCAGCAAGAATGCAAGCTAGTTCAAGTCTTTCACGCTTTGAATTTATTAAATATGATTTGTCATTATTCTTAATCTGTTATCAGACACAACAGAATGGATGAGCAGAGCAGCAGAGGATTTTGCAAGATCGTCTCTATTGTGATTGTAGCTGGGCTGGCTTTGCTATTCAGTGGTTCGTGTTGACCTGCTGATGTCATAGACATTACAGATACAACCAAGTCTAGCAAGTACATTATTTAGATAAATTCTTGTGTTTTGAATAGCATGTTGAGGGCATTATAGCTACTATAACCAAGTTACCATTGGGTAAGTCAATTCTGAGATTTTTACTGCTCCTGTGTATGGCATAACTCAGCCTGGTCGAGTGAGCAATAGTAGGGGACCATAAGGCTTCCCAGCATCCATCTTCCTGAGTACGTTCATATCCCTAGCACATCCAAATCCTCATTTCTGCAGCCTGCTTTCAGTTTGGAGTCGCACTGTGCTCAGTGCATGGCCTGTTACAGGTTGTTCCGTACTTTCTACACTATTTGGAGGGAAAAAAGGTGGGACAGGAGGTGTCCTGAGTCAGCCATGTGTTTAAACCTGGTGTCCAGCATCAAGTGGCTCCATTGCTGTGCTTTCAAGGTCAGATCTCAGGCAGAGAAGAGCTGGGACAGCACCAGGTCCTAAAGGATACACCCAATCTTTTTCACTGCTTGGTTTTCCTGTCTTTGTCTAGCTTCTATTTATTTATTTATTTATTTATTTATTTATTTATGTTCTTTGTTTGTTCATTTCTTTTTCATCTGTTTTTGTTTGTCTCCAAGTAAATCTGTGAAGTAGCTTCATACATACAGTGCCATGAGAGACAGCACGATTATGGGACTTGGGTGCTGCAAACTTGTACTAGTGGCAGAGTGCTATGGCGGGATTCTGGCTTGTTGTCTCTTTGAGGAAGACCTAGCAAGGAGGCTTCTGAAAAGTTACCATCTGTTAGAACAGCTTCCATGATAGTTGCAGTTATCGGGGGTTTTGGTCAGAAACTCACTAAAGCGTAACAATAACCCACCTTCTTCTTTTTCCTTCACTAGGCTCCTTGTAGGGGGGGGGGGAAAGGGATCATAACTATATAGAAGTGGTTGTTCCTAAATTATTCATTTTGGTTTAACACCGATGGTGCTTACTGCTGTGCTTGTCTCGGGCTGGTCCATCCAGCTCTGCAGTGCTTAAGCATGAAAATTAGGAGTGGGATGGAGAGCACCACATGGAGATGAAAAGGGGTTGAGGGGAAGATTTTAAACTAGAATGGCAATTACCTCTGTCTTTTCTGTATAATACATTTAAGAAAAATCTCAATGCCATCTGAAATCTTTTATCTCATTTCCTGTAAGACCTGAAAGAACATAAAAATGAATTTGGGGAATACTTGAAGGTGTTCTTAATCCACTCTTTGTTCTTTTCAATACAATTTGAAGATGTTTCCATTAACTTTCACAATACTACTTCTTCTAAGAGCTACTTGACCCTTGCTCAAAGTCTATCACATAATAATGCATTAACATTGAAATGATTCCAAGAGGTGAAGTTGAAGGCAGTAGTTGGTTACAATCTTCTGCCCTCAACTGGAAAGCAAAGTGAGAAGTGTTTTATAGACACTTGCATTTTTTTCTACTGCATGAAATGTATCCAAACAATCAAGAGTTTTGAACAGCAAATAAATACCAGCTCTGCAAAGAATTTGAAGAAGGACATAATGCCAACGCTAGGGAAAAACAAAAAGAACCTGGAAATTGAGTGCTCAGTGATTTGCCATGGGCAATGTGGATGAGCCAGAATGCCAGCATCCTTTCCGCTCATCCTCACTCAAGTCAATCCACTCCAGCCACGTGTGCAATAAGCTCATTGGCGCTGGAAAGGTAATTATCTGCTTTCTGCTCACTTACTGTGTGTCCTTGTGTACAGCAAGTAAAAAAATGGCAGTTCTGCCATTATGTTGTTCTAGTGACAAGGTCTCCTTTTTAGTGGTTTTTGTTTGTTTCAATAAAATATATTTAGAGCTCTAGAACTCTAAATATAGCTGGAAATGAAATATTTCCAGATCCCCATCTTTAACATTGATGTTTACTTGCCCAGAGAAGCTGTGGGTGCCCCATCCCTGGGGTGCACAAGGCCGGGTTGGATGGGGCTCTGGGCAGCCTGACCTGGTGGGGAGCAACCAGCCCATGGCAGGGTAGAGTGGAACTGGATGATATTTAAGGTCCCTCTCAACCCAAGCCATTATACAACACTATGAATTATTCAGAGAGGGAGGGGGGGGGAAGGAAAAAGTAACTCCAAGCAGTGAAGGTGGAAGCAAAAGAGCAACTTTGCAGTCAAACCATAATTCCATAATTTATGCTTTTGGAAAAGTGGCTGAAAGAGTGCTGGAAATCAGCCTTGATCCAGAGTTGAGAAAAAAGCTTGGAGTACAGTGAATCATTCTTTCTGTCAGGTGTGTTTTATGAGCTATTTGCAGTTTACATGCATTTGAGGGTGCTTGTTTGTGGTATCTTTGTTTGAAGCTCATAGGTTAATGCTTCTCCCTCTTGAGAGGGAAAAACAACCTGGGCCAAAGGAAGAAGTTGAAGAAGATGAGGAAGAATTGGAGAAGCTATGAACAGGGTGCAAAGGGTCGAGCTCAGGTTTATGTTCAAGCAAAGGAACAGATAACCCTGCCAAGTCATGCCCACAGGCTTTGGGGATAGTCTTTAATAGGAATACTTCTCTAAATTTAGGGAAAAAACTTCATTTTGTGGGGAAGAGCAAGGATGGTCTAGATCTGTCTGTAATAGAGGTTCAAGACTCCCACTAGGAGCTCCAGCACTGCCATTTATTGAGAGCAGCTGCATAGTGACACCAGGGGGCAGAGTATAGGGCTGAGGTTGTGGGTGCTGTGGAGGCAGCAAGGAAATGTGTGATCCTGGAGTTCATGGAGCTAACATACAAGCTGTTCATGGTTGGAGTCTGGGAGCTATTGGCACATAGATTGGTGCTCTTAGGTCATCTCCTGTCATGTTTTTGATGTAGATTGCAATAATGAATGGGCAAATCAGTTTATTTTTTCTCTCAAAAGATTATTAAAAGGAACTACATTTCTTTCTGCAATGGCAGGGGTTTAGGACCCAGGGGAACCGGAGGATTTACGTCTCTAATCTGCAGGATTAGCCTTGCCTGACAAGGAGCTAGCATGCAGTTGTCTTGGAGCCTTCTGTTAGCTTCCATATATACGGTGTATGAGAATGCTGAAATGAAGTGGTTCTGTCTGGAAGGGGAATTCGTATGAGGATCCGAGCAGGAGTGTCCATGTCTGAACTGAGGCTGCCATTTTTTCCTGGGGGAAAATTAATCCAGGTCAGATAGCAAAAGCGTACAGTTCTACTTCTAGTCTTCAGTATGTAGCAATCAGGGCTCTGTGTGTCTGGTGAGTTGTGAAAATCAGAATATAATGGTGAAATACTGTGTAATAGTTTAGAAAAAGTAAGTTTACTGGGTATTCTACTGTATAATGCTGTACTGCTTAGTATACAACATTGTAGTGTTTTCTGATGTTCAGATAGGGCAAAAGAGGAATCTCTTCAAGAGAGTCTTTCACCTTTCAAAGTACTTAGCTGGATGAGTGATATATAAATATCTGCATCTCAGCTGCTCACACCTCTGTTAGTATGGTAGTGAGGGAAGCCAGGCCCATGGCACGTGGTTGTGGATCTGTTGGCTTCGTGTGTTGGTGTTCACAGAAGAAAGCTGCCTTCACTTCCAGTGTTTGTGCCTTGTTAGCCAAGTGGTAGAAGTGTGTAGGCATCTAAACTGTCAGGGGGTTCCTGGGGCATGACCATGGCATGTGGGTGTTGCCAGATGTTGTCACGACTGTGTTACCTGAAAGAGCCCTTCTGGGACACCTTTCTCAGCCATTCTGAGGGCGAAGAGAGAATTGTAGTCACAATTCCTACTAATTGTGAGACTGTGACTTCAGTAGTTTGGTTCTTTTTTGTTCTTTAATTGCTTGGACATATACTGGTTTTCTGAACTTGTGTTGGCTTAAAATGAACAAAAGGAGAGCAGAAGGATTTTTATCTTCTTTCTTCCACTGGCTAAGGCGAGCTCCCATTTTCTCTGTGAACCATGCCAACAGAAGGGGTTTCAGTCCTGGGACTTTCTCTGTGTTGTACCTTAAAGAGCCTGATCACCAGGCTACTGAACAGTTATCTCTTAATCTGTCTTTGCAGCCCAGTAAAGCCTGCTTTGCTGTTAGGGATTCAGTAGCAGAGGTGAGGGATGTCTGCAAGAATTATCCCGGTTCTCAAAGCATTTTCATGCAAATCAAAGTTGTGTGTTCTTTTTGTCTTTTGACCCTGGAAGTGTGTTCGTTTCCTAAGAGGGGAATGAGAGTCATCTCCATTCCTGATCTGGCTGGGTATTCCAGTTTTCTTGTCCTGAAGGATATGGGAGGCGAATGGAAGAAAGCAGGCTCCTCTGGGCCTTAGTCCCTGGGATTCACTTGGCTTAAGTAGGGAACGCTGACTTTCTCAGGCTTGGACCGAGTTCTGAGCCTGCACAGAGATGCAGACCTTGCCGGCTCCCTACCAGGCTGTAAGCATGCCCACGTTGCCCTGTGCCAAGGGCCACGTGTTGCAGCAAGCTCCTTTCCCCGCTAGCTCTGCAAAAGGGTACAGGGCTCCTCCACCAAAGGCCTCCTTGCCCATCAAAGATGATTTCCTTGGTATGACACAGAGGGATTTTGCACAAAATGTTTCCTTTGCAGAAAAAAGTACAGGTTATGCAGTCATTAGCTGTGCTGTACTTTAGATGAGAAGTTAGTGCGCCGGTTCCATCTACTTAAACCCGCTGGATCTTTAAATAGGTGTCCTTGGCCAGCTTTTCTCACTCAGTTAATCCCAGCACAGATGAACTGGTATGAATATAAATGTTTATGGCAGTCCTCACAGCTGCATATGGAATATATTGGATTGTTTGCATGTAGTCAGTGCTGCGGGTTTGTGATTTGATGCTCAACGAAGAGTCCTCAGTACACTTTCTGAAAGGAGCTATGTAAATGTGGATACAATTAGCTTTGTGGGCTTTTTTGAGAAACATATCTAATAATAAAATGCTGGAGTGCAGAATAGCCATTTCCCTTGATTTTCATTCACGTAATATTTATAGTGCTACAGAACAAACGAGCTGTTGAAAATATACCAAAATTAGCGCCGTGAATGAACTCTCCTTGATAGGCGCTTGTGATGGAATTATGTCGCTAACAAACTTGAGTAAACCAATTACTGTTCCTCCTGGATTTGTGGATATGACAGCTCCGTGGGGCTGCTGTAATCCCTCCCTGTGAGTAGATAGTCAGGCTGCAGGTCTGTCTTTGCACCGTGTATTTTCAGCTCTTTCTGCCCTGTGCTGTGCTTTACACCCCGCCTCTTGGTGCCGAAACCCCTGCAAAGGGCAGGAGCAGCATCAGTTGGGATGGTTATGCATGTACATCTGTATTTTGTCTGATGTAATTATGCACCATAGAATCATCATAGAATGGCATGGGTTGAAAAGGACGTCAAAGATCATCTAGTTTCAACCCCCCTGCTATGTGTAGGGTCACCCAACCAGCAGACCAGGCTGCCCAGAGCCACATCCAGCCTGGCCTTGAATGCCTCCAGGGATGGGGCATCCACAGCCTCTCTGGTCAAGTTTGTTTCTTGAAACTGATTGACACCCATACAGCTGCAAGGATTTGCCTTTGCCTCAACTAAACTAGTCAAAATCTTAAAAGCACGAGTATTTTCAGCTGTTCTATCTCGTTGTGGTCTTGCTTTTAACTAGAAATGTGTATGTTGATAACTTGAGGGCTTGATCTAACCATGCTGCTTTCTTTCCTAAGTAGTAGCTGTTGTCTCCCAATCATATTTAGCAGCTCCTCAGTGATGAAAGAAATCACTCCCTGCTTATGTAAATGTGTAATTTGTAGATAATACCAAAGGTATTACATTGGGAAGGTTCTCAAGGGCTCTCTGGCCTATCTTCTTGCTCAGAGCAGATTGCCCTGGGCTTTGTCTCATCAGGTGTAAGGATCAGGGCTGCATAGGTTTGCTGTCCTCCTGGGAAGGAGGCATCCTTTACCTCCCCATCCTCTGCCTTCCCTCATTGTGTGCCCGTTGTCTCTCCTCCTGCCAGGTCAGAGCCCCAGCATTCAAGCAGATGTTCAGTTTGTTCCCTTCTTGCATTCTGACTGTGCCATCCTGATATGGATACAAAAGCACAGAGGAGGATAGTGCTGAAAACCTGGTAAAAGTCAGGGAAAATGACAGCTGCTGTCCTCTCATCCACCAGACCAGGCTTTTCATCACAGGACTTGTTCAGCTTTGGTAGGCATGACTGAGCTTGGGTGCATAGGGACTGACTGATCCCACTTGCCAGCTTCTTCTTCATGTATCCAGGTCTGTGGTTTGCAAGGACTCACTCCATTATTTCCAATGATCTTCGTGTCACATAAGATGTTTAAAATAGCTGGAAGACGGAAAGTAACTTTGTACGACTGTATATTTTAAGAGACTGTACTGAAGACCTTCCCTTTCTGTACCCATTTGTGATTAAATAGGATCAGAGCCATGTGCAGCTTTGCCCTACATCAAGTCTGTTGGTCTGTGTCAGTCAGTGGTGAGCTGAACTGGCTTTCCTAAGCCAGACAGACCCTCTTGATGAGAGGGATGAGGTCAGCAGAGAGCATTTGAATACCAACAGTATTGGTGAGGTACATTGGATCCTTACAAAAGGCAAACAAATTAGTGGATGGTTTTTACATCAACGATCATTATTTGTCAGCTTTTCACACTTCTAAACTAACTTGTACATGTGAAGCTCTCAATTATCCCAGACTGGAAGGTGAATTAGTTCCTTCTGATAGCGTTCCAAGAAAATAGGAAACTAACAACAATAACCTGGTTGCACCAAATTAAATATTTAATGTACTCATCCACACTAAGTTTCTTTTCTTTTCGCTTTGTTTCCTTTCCTTTCCTTTCCTTTCCTTTCCTTTCCTTTCCTTTCCTTTCCTTTCCTTTCCTTTCCTTTCCTTTCCTTTCCTTTCCTTTCCTTTCCTTTCCTTTCCTTTCCTTTCCTTCCCTTCCCTTCCCTTCCCTTCCCTTC
>NW_024962255.1:1535278-1614562 GCF_019238085.1 Lagopus leucura | reverse complement strand
TTTTTTTTTTTTCTTTTTTTTTTTTTTTCTCCTCTGCAGCAGTTTCTCCTGTATCATTCTTTCTCCCTGTAAGAATTCCTTTGATGCTGGGCAGGCTGTGGTTCAACAGGAGTTGGGCTCGGTGCTTGGAGAACATGGGTACACAGTGCTGCTAGGGCAGGAGAGCCAGTGCCTTGGGCTATGGGCAGGTGCCTTTCATAGGGAAAGGTGAAGCTAATGGATGGATGGTAGAATAAAGTTTCAATTCCTTTTTTTTTTTTTTTTTTTTTTTTAATTTTATTTATGTATGTCTTAAAATTGTAGAATTTTTCAGTCTGCACTTTTATATCAATAATAGTCTTGGTCTTTCAGGGTAAAGATAATATTTTTTTTTTCCAATTTGTCTCATTTATCTAATCTAGTTAGATCCTTTGAAGGAAATTAAGAACTGCATGTCTTACTGAGTAACCTTTTTCAGCAGGGTTTGTGTATGAGGAACAGAACTTTGAGACAGTTGTGAAAGATGATTCTGTATATATATTTTTAAAAGGAGTGATTTTAGTCTCAGCAGAAGGTCTCAAATAACCGATGTGCTGTGGTATTTTTTTATATTTTTGAAAGAGAGCATGGCTTTGTGATAGGGACGATGCTATGGTGGCAGCCTGTCAGTATCTTAACGGGGGCTGTAAGAAGGAAGGGGGACAGGCTCTTTAGCAGGGTTTGTCTGTTCGGACAAGGGGAAATGGTTTTGGACTAAAAGAGGAGAGGTATAGATTGGATATAAGGAAAATGTTTTTTTTAGAATAAGGATGTGAGGCACTGGTACAGGTTGCCCAGAGATGTGGTACATGCCCTTTCCTTGGAGTAACCCAAGGTCAGGAGGGGGGGGGGGGCTCTGAGTTCCCAATGGAACTGCAGGTGTCCCTGTTTATTGCAGGGGAGTTGGACCAGATGGCCTTTAAGGGTCCCTTCCAACTCTAACAATACTAATTAATTGTTAGGCCCCCAGCCTCAGCTGTGACTCCCCTTTGGCCACCGAGGCACTTCAGGAGACAGCTACCAGCTTGCACTCCCAGAGCAGTCCCACAGGGCAGGTACCTCCCTGCTGCCCTCAGGTATTTCTTCATTTTGCAGCTGAGGCTCTAGTTGCACTTCTCCTGTTGAACAGACCTCGTTAAAGCTGAACCCAAACTCAGGCAGGGCTCGCTGCAGAGGAGGTGTTCTTATGGACCGCCCAACTTTTAATAAACTTGATGATATTCCCATGCAGTCTTTCACCATTCACGCTGTGAGTCTGTGCAGGCTTCGGCAAACAGGCGTTTCAGCGCACGCTTTTCAAATTTAATGAGGATAACTGAAGCGAGCTCCCATCTCGCACCGGGCACCCTCCTTCCAGGCAGCGCACAGCACTGAGCAGTAAGGAGCTTACTGCTCTCCCACAGCTCTCGGAGAGCAGCTCGCTGCGATCAGGCACAGCTGTGTGCGGGCGCAGCCGGGCCGCAGGGATGCTGAGCAGCGCTGCGCCTCTCCGCCTGTTATGCCAAGGTATTTCTTCCCCTCTGCTCCTCGGGCTGGGATCGCTGCCGTGCTGTGTTGGCTCGGGTTTGGGCTGGAGGTTGAGTAGAGCAGTGGGGGTCGTGGCGAGCTGTGTGCATAGAGCAGGCAGGAAAACTTGCCGCAGAGCCCTGCCAGGCAAACTTTGTGCCGCTGAGTCAGAGACAGTGGGATTTCTTGTGTTTTGCCTTTCCCTTAGCTGCGGGATTGCCTTGAGGCAGCATCTTGTTTATTCTTCAGTTTTGGTCAGGGAATTGGCTGCCACAAACTGCTGGTTGTGTTGGAGCAAGGGGAACCGGCACAGAAAGTGGCGTGGTGGCTTAGTAGGGCTTCCTCCGTGCCACTTTGACATCAGCCTGGTTCCCTGCAGTGATGAAGAAAAGGTCTTGGCATTTGTTTGTCAATTATTTATGCTGATATTCGGTGCTTGTTGCAGGACGGAGCTGCCACGGCTCTTCTGTGCCCTGACAATGGTTTGTTTTGGGGAAGCCCTGTCTAACAGCCTGACACGCTGGGTTGCTTTTTAGCTTGTTTCTGCAGGTTTTTGAGTCAGGGCTTCATAAGCGCTCAGCCTTACTCACGGCTCATTTGTTGATATGCAGTAACTGCTCTGCTAATACTTTCTGTTGCCCTCTATCTTCCTAATCCCTTCTTTCTCATAGCTCTGGCAATCTTATAAATGTCTATTTCACAATGGTATTATTTGATCTTAACTTGAAAACACTCTGCATTAACTTTTTTTTTTTTTTTTTTTTTTTTTCTGCGTAACAATTCTTTTCCCGTTTCTTGGCATGCTACTTGGGCTGCTTGATCTTATTTTACTAAATGTTTTTCTTAGACTCCTGCAGTTTCCTTGCACAGCGCTCATTGCAACGCTGCCATCAATCTAAGGTCAGACCGTGGTTTAAATAGTAATAATAAAACTAGATTTTATTGATGATTGCATCCCATTTAGTATGGAGAACAGTTCTATAGTGTTTTAGGTGTCACTGGATGGAAAAACAGACGTGTGTTATGTGTGTGCATATTTTCATGCAGAAGAAGAAAGCCCCATTGTTAGCCAAGGACAACAACCTCCTGGGTAAGGTTAACTCTAGGTCCATATTTTGTTCCTTCCTATGAAGTCGTGTAATTGGTGGAGCTGGTAAGCTAATAGTGTGAGGGACAGAGTAAATAATTCATGATGTTAATATTAATGTGCTGTGGACTTTGGCAGGTCTTAGTTGCACTTTAGGGAGCTTGAGACTTTGTGTATGAATTCCCAGTTCCTCGCACCTGACTGCTTTAGGTTTCCTTGCCCTGGGGGCTTTGGTTAACTGGGGTTATTTGATGCGTTTTTATCTACGGCGTTAGTGCTCGGGTTAAAGGAACAGAATCCACGTGGCTCTGCAGTTACAACCCTATGAAATAAGAGTGCAATTTAATGAGCGCTACTCTGCTTAATGATGAACTGCTCCCCTCTCAGCTGTTGTAATGAGCTGCAGAGGTGAGAAAGTTAGTTCCAATTGCTGTGTTTCATGCCTTACTTTGGACAGTGAATAGGCAAACTGTAAAGAAGTTTGGGGCTCTGTGGCTTCTTTATGGTTACCTACTTGTGCTAAATCACTGGTTGGAATAATTGTATTGTCACCTTGTGTCATATTTGCTCAGGTGTAATAGCTTTGCCAGCAAGGCAGTCGCCTGTAAAACTGTGATGCAGGGTTTTTAATACTCTTCCCAAAGATGGGGAGTGTTGCTCAAGGCTGTTGGTTTATTTTTGTCTTTTTCAAGATTTTTATTAAATGAGGTTACTGATTTACTGGGATTTTCAATGTCTTTGTTGGGAATAGCAGACAGATCTTTATGATGAAAAACCATTTATTTGCTCTTAGATACATTAAAATAACAGTATAAAAGTAGTTTGAGCTGTTAGGCCTAACAATAATATGAACTGGCCATGCTGGATTCTGATCTTTGCTTATTCTATTGTAAGGGTTGAAGATGTTAAGTGAGAATAGATTCCTCGTGTGCTGCAGACATTGGTTGGAGATGTTCAGTGCTTGCTGAGTTGTGTGATTGTGCAACTTTTTCTTCTTGAAAAGTCCACTATCCTCAGTTTCTTAACAACAACAACAACAAAATTAAAGAGAAAAGCTTTCATGAGGTGAGCTTGTAAAGGTTATTTGTGGAGTTTAATACTGAGATTGGAATTTGGAGGCCGAGATGTCACATACAGCTTTGGATGCAAATCGTATTCACATTCATAATTTCGAATACATATTCAGAGCTTATGATTGCAAAGGGGCACCCATGTCTCCAGCTGTGGTTTTCGTTCCTGCAGTCCCAACATCACTGGAGTACATATTGAGGCCCTTCTTTAAACCAGGAGGTCTTCTTTTGTCCCTGGTGCTCTTGGAAACGTGGAGCTTCTGCCACTCAAAGTTTCTCCTTATTTCCTGGGTAGATGCAGGCATAAGCGTTTGTTGCGCTGAAAATCATCTCTGCTGATATTTCATCTGTCTTTTTTGAGTACTTTTGTGTCAAATTCCTCTTTCCTCAGTGTGTTGAAGAAGATTATGCACTGCATTCATTTGTGCACATGGTCAGCATTCGCTTTGGTAATACTATTGCTTTCTCGTTTGTATTGGAGGTACTCTGGATTCAAGGGTCAATTTTGCTTTTTTTTCACCTAGATTTGTTCATTGTTCACTATGATGATGTTGCAGTTAATTGTAACTCGCTGGTTCTCCTTTGCAGTTTTCACTGTGAGGTGCACAGTATGGTGTGGAACCTCTTGTATTCCCCGAGTATGTGACCTTGTGCTGTGCTTCACAGAATTTTTCTCCTCTTTCTGCTACTTCATTTCTTCAGAGCATCTAATTACTTACGTGTAATGTCTGACTTCTCTTTCAGTATCTCTATCCCCATTGTATTTTGTCTTATCGGCCTATTCCTAATACTGGTGACAGAGTTATTAGGGGAAATGTTTAATAAGATCAGTTCCAAGAAGATTCTTAAGACCCTACAATAATCACTTCAGTTTTCAGGACTTCTGCTGTTGTCTCCCATGGAACCAGATGCCCACCCATCTCAAAATTGCTGTGCTGGTTGCAGCTTAGCTAACAGGTTCCCATGTGACACTGCTGAATGCTCTGCTTTAATCCCGATTAATGAGATCTACAGCATTTGGAGAATGTTATCTGATGAAGTAATCTCTTAGGTTAGTTTGTCACAAGCTACCTTTTGTTAAACCCATATTAAATTTGGTCACATTCTCCACTGCTTTCATGCGTTTGGAAGGAAATTCAGTGGGAAGAATACTTTGTCTCTGCACCCCTGAAGTAAGTTTTATAGGCTGGCAGAAAATTCTTCTATTGAAAACGTGAATAATTTATTTTTTGTTCTTTAATTGTATGCAGTGTCCTGGTTAAAATATATGTCTTAGCAATATTCCATTTTGTGTGCCGTTTTTTTAAAAACTTGGGATCTAACTCTTTTATGGCCCATAACATGGAGTTGAAAACTTCATGATTTCCTCTTTTGTGCCCTTGTGTTCCTCACATTATTTATTTCACCGTCTATACCCTTCCTCTCATACTATACTAAGGTCCAAAATGGCCTTTGGTATCCAGATTATCATTCCCCAAATCCTGTTTGCTGTGCATGTGATCACAGAGTATTCCTCTCCTCATCCTTCCTACTTGTAACATCGAAAAAATTTTGCATAGCTATCAAAACCAGGAATCGTGGTTGGACATAAAAATCTTCCTGTGATTCTTGTACATCAGTTCCTACTATATCCTATTTTCTTGGCCTCTTCATTGTGTGTGTTTTTGTCTTTTTTTTATTTGCTTTCACTGAAAGCCTTCTAATGTAGACATGTTATTGGGTGTGCATTTATTCATGGGAAAAAAAATACCATCCTAGAGTAGAAGAGAGCAGTTGGCTTAGTTTGAAGGGACCAAAAAGATTAAGTCCAGCTGTCTGACCACTCCATACCAGCCAAAAGACTGCTTGAAAATCTTTCCCTCTTTCTTCCTTGCAACACTGAAGGCTTGAGTACCTTGGATTTGAAGATATCCGTGCCGCTTTCATATTCAGACAGCTGAGCTCCTCAATTCAGTTGGCTTTTCTAGTAAGTTCCCCTAATTTCTAAACAAATGCTGATAACCCTCAATTACAAATCTGTTTTCTTTTGTTCTTCCATGTTATTTAATCTGCTTATTACCATTCAAATCCAGTTTACTTTCCGTGAGTGAATTCTCTGAAAATCAAGTATGAATTAACCTTAATTCTTACAGATATAAAGGTTATCCACTGAATCAATCGTGTATGAGAGTACACAAATTACACTGTTGTTTGCGTTATTTGCTCTTGGTATCTGGAAAATTCAATTCTCCAATGGTAGCACAGTTTCTAATAGTTCTTATTTCTCTAGGAACACTACAGTGATCTACGTGGTTCTTCAGGGTTTATGGCATTACTGCAGTCAAATGCAATTTGGCTGGATCATCCCTTCCCAGAGTAATTGTGATCAAAACCAATATTGAAGTCTAACATATGGTGCTCTTCTGGCTTTATATCTCTTTACTGAAATTGAAAATCCTGTAGCGAGTATCTTTTCTGCACATGCCTGGAGAAATAATAAGATTAGGTTAGGTGGAAGAGCTCTACTGAAAATGAGCCAAATGCAGTGGCACCCTGTCCTTAGCTGTGGCTGCTGTGCTCTCCTTTTGTTGTAGTGAGCTCCTCACCAAGGAGCAGCTGTTGCACCTGCAGAGCTTGAAAGTTATCTGCCCTGATGGAGCTGAAGTGTTTCACAGAAGGCTTTCCTTCACATCTGATCAATGCCACTTGCTGTACTATCTGTATAGAGGTTTTTATAGAAGGTTTTCTTTTCCCCAGCAAAGGATGATCATATGCTGGCCGTTCATCACACAGTTTTCCAGTTGTGATGAGTTGATGCCGGAAAGCTAGATGATGCAGTTGAACTTGGAGCTTGTTGTTTGCAATAATGCACAGCCTGATCCAAATCCCACTTGAGACAGTATTTCGTAGGCTCGCATTTCTTTTAGTGCTCTCAGATGGCATAGTTGTACAGCAACACTACTGTTGTGCTTGTACATGAATGCATACTTTTCTTTCACATACATGAACATACATACATGTATATTTGACATGTGTGCAAATGTACATGGTAACTACAGTGCAATCTTCAGCTAGTTCAGTGTAGGTGCTTCAGCAGCCTGTACTTCTGAGCTCCAGTCCTTGTTTTGGTGGTGCCTCCCTTGCTTTAATGCAAGTTCCACTTAGCTGAGTAGACCATCAGCTAAATTGCCAGCAAGTTCATGCACGGATAGATATCAACTGTTGGTTTGACAGAGAAATATCAGTAAGGTTTCAGTGCAAAAATCCAGAACAAAATCCAGGCTTTCAGGAATAAGGCTTTTGTATCACAATGTACAAAAAGAATTGCAAGCTCTATTAAAGCACTAAATGTTTCCTAAAGTTTTATAGCAGTTTAATATCCTTTTATCTTTTTAATATACCTTTTTTTGAAGTGAAATTCAGCTTGACTTTTTTTTTTTTTTCCCCCTTAAATAGTTCTCTCTTTTGAATACTGCTGGTTCTTTGCCTTTGGGACTGCAATGGATTGATGTGTAAGCAGATTCTACTTTCCATGTGATATTGGAGATGCTAAAACACCTTTTGTGCTTCCACATTTCCAGAACGTTATCACTGTTTCCTTCCCAGCATACCATGCACATTATATTATAAATAAGATAAATGTTTTTAACAATTTATGCTGTGTTAGACGAGTGAGTGAAAGAGTGGGATTGTGACAAATGATATGTGTGGATTTGGAGATGCAACTTTTGATGATTCACTCAGACAAATAAGGTTTGTTGCAGCTTGCTTCTGAAGGTCAGAGTGCTTTCAGGTATCAGAAGGGGAGTTTAGGTTCCTCAACTGCGAGTTCCCAATCTACACCCAGTCAGTAAAGTGTATGCACCTGCCCAATTCCAGCCATGGGCAGCAGCCAGAAGAGCCTTAGAACATGGCGGGGAGATTGTTGCTGTTGTTTTTATTGCTCTTGTAGTGTCATTGCAAAGTGCTTCCATGGTTTCAAGCTGTGACGGCGCGTGCTGGCCCTGCTACATGGCTGGTCTTGGGAAAGCAGGCGTTGATTACAAGTTGGCAGATGGTAAAAATTTGAGAAGTCCCACCTTGAGCACGGTCACAATCACAGCGCTCAAGGATCTGGAACTGCCGAGTAAAACAGCTGCTGTGTGACACAGTAGGTCAGAAGGTGAGGGTGGGATACAGAGCTGTTGTTGATACATAAATTTATACAGTTTTTTCATAAATAAATTACATCTAATTTTAATTTGGTGATGTACTTTCACGCTGTCCCTTTCCTTTAACAGTTCTGTAATGAGTTTTCAGCACACTTGATACTTGGGTGACTGAATTTTAGAAGTTCCCTGATCAGCCCACTGAGCTGCTGCTTTTAGTAGTACTGTGTATTGAGAAGAGCTCTGCATTCACTGCTTCTGTGTCTCAAGTTCTGCTTCCTGCATGCTTTGGAGCTTCCCGGTCAGAGAATCTAGTGCTGCACTTTTGAAATCTCCAAAGTATGGTGTGTGGGGATGTGAGAAAAACAGCAGGCCAAGTGATGGGATGGCTTGGGTTGGCAGCCCTCTGTCCGATTCAGTGGAGCTTGGGATGCATTGATACAAAATGGCATGGGGGATTTTGTGGGATATAAATGCCTCGGTTTGCTTCTGTACTTTTGGAGGGTTTTTTTAATTTGTACAGTTGAGATCACATCAGACGTGTGCAGTGCCTTATTTGTTTTCTGAGGAGCTTCTGTTTTTGCCTCTGTAAGTGAATCTTGCCTCCTGTTCTTTGTTCCAGTGTGATTCCAACGTACTGAACATTGAACACACCATATGTGAGGCTTTCCTTAAAGGCAGGGAGCAGGATGACAACTTATGGTCCCGTAATTTAAAGTGTAATAGCTTAGATTTGCCTGGATTTCCCAGTGTCAGCTGGAAGTGGAGACCACACAGGAATTTATGAGCCGTGGTAGACCATAGTTATTACTACACTTGTTTCAGCTGATGAGTTCTGCACTAGACAAAGCTCAAGGCTGGTGCTGGTGTTTACACAGCTGTCCCGAGGAAAGGTGATTGATGGATCCAAGGCCTCGTGCTATTGTGGCCTTGCATCAACATCAGGGACTTGAGAATGCAGGACGAACCATCCTGCGGGAGAGTGGACCTGTTGCTTGTAGTATGGTGTACCTTTTTTTCCCTGCTCATGGTGACTTAGGTCAGTGAAGGAGTCTTCCCTGTGGCATACACCTCAGCAATGCCACTGCTCGGATCTCTCTGCGTTTGAGCCGAGGCCCTGCGGGTATGCGTGCTGTCAGGTGAACCCCTCCAGTCCTGGTGGGCACCGTGTCCCAGATGTCTCCATGTGCACCCCCTGCAAGCAGCAGCACTGCCTTTAACGTTGTCTCTCGTAGTCCTTGCTGAGGGGAACAGCCTTAAACCTTAGGGCTAAACACTATGAGTCTTTGCTCCTCGTGCAGGATCTCTGCGAGGGCTCGGCTGGAAATGGCTCTGGGACTTGCAGTTGGTAAGAGCAAACATTTATACATACAACCCCTGAGAAATGTGACTTAAGTGGAGCAGACCTGCAGGAATGTAAAATCAGTAAGTTGTGGCAGTGCTGATTTGGTCTTTGGTTTCTAGCTCACAGACATCTGGGATGCTGGCAGATATGTGCAGCAAATGAGACAAATCTAAGTGCCCAGTGGGGAGTGAAAAGAAAAAGGTTTCTGTGCTTCCTATCTTGCCACACAACCTACATGATTGTTATGAAATGAGCTGATGAGAGAGATTACTTCTCCCACTATCATTAGCATGCAAGTGTTCTCTGAATGTGCCAGATGTTTGGCTTGCATTATCTGGAAGTTTCTTTCATTTCCAGCCCTAGTGAAAGGGAAGCTTGAACACGTCCAGCAGAATTATAAACAGTTTCCTGTACCAATGAAGACAGTAGCATACTTAATGAACCGCATCATGCTAATAGTAAATCCAGTTCGTGAATGCTTTCCTGTTATTTTAGAGAGGTGGCTGAGTGGCATTTCTCTGATTCTGGATCATTGAATCCGTATGGAAGCGCAAATTATTTGCCTGAGAAAAGCTTTCCTTTGTGTTAATATTTGGAAGGAAGGTTGCTGTAGTACCTTTGTAGTCAGATTTCTGTGAGACTTACTCAGAATAGCCTTGTATTCGAAGGTATGTCCCCTGAGATACCATCAGCTGAAAAAAAAGTCTTCGCTATTCTTTTTGTATTAATTCTGCAGAACAGAAGATTTTTTTTATAAGTAATGCAATACCAACTTCAGTAATGTTATTTGCAAGCATTCATTTGTGGAGAAAGAAGAGTTTCTGAATTATAGGTTGCAACCAGCTCATTAAGACTTGCATGATAAATACCGCTCTGCCAAAAGCCTGGTGGACTCATGCAGTACAGCAGTCGTTATCGCTTCCTGGAATATTCCTAAGTAATGTCATACTTTTCATTCAGGAATGGGGAAATGCACAGATACTCTTGTTAGATCTACAGCAGGGATATACAGAGTTGCCATCATCACGTTGGCATCCCAGCCTGTGGTTTCTCCCTGCGCACTCCCAGAATAGTAAAGGAGGATTAATGATGGCAGATCTGTCTCTGAAAACTAGCTTAGAACGATGAGTGTCCCCATTCATTGCATCTTTTAGGAAAGACCTACTGGAACTGGAACTACTTCATGAATTCTTCCTGAATAGTTGGCAAGAATGAACAATATCTTGAAATAGAATATAGGAAGAAAAGAAGAGGCCTAGAGCATCCTGGATGCAGAAATCCCTTTGGGGCCTGGCTTCTCCTATGCCAGAGCTCCTGGATCAGCTCTGTGCTCAGCTCCTCAGTATCTCAGGTGAGATTATGGAGCAGTTATGCCATTTTAAAGCAGTAGTTTCCCATCAGTTTGATCAGCTTGGATATGAAACAGTGGATTGATGGGAGATGACCTGGGGTTATAGGTGATGTTGTGAGTACTGGTCATACATCCTGCTTTTTCTGTGGACTTGGCATAGTTGCTTTTCACAAAGTCATTAGTTTCTACAAGCTGTGACCTCAAATCCTGGTTGTGAGCTTTAATTTGAGAAAAGGATCCGATACTTTATTTATTTATTGTTTTCTGAGAGAGAATTGTGAGAGGATTTGGCATGAAGAGAAGTAGGGGAAGGTGAAAGGAAAGGCAGTGGGAATGAGAAGAATATACAAAGCCCAATCGTGCTGGGAAAGAGGACGCAGGGAGAGAAAGAAGGAAAACTTGTGAATAAACCCAGAAGCAGGCCAGGCCAGATTGATGAGTTTTGTTCCTCTGTAGGAAAGTTGTGAGGAGAACTGCATGGCTCTCCTTACCTGCTAGAAGCTGGGTGGAAGATGCCCTTAGTTTGTGTCATTTTGTTGCATGGTTTGTTTTGTTGTGACCAGTAAAGCCGTGCAGTTCACAGTGTCACAGAGCAACGTGTTCTCCTTGACATGCAATTTCTTTGAATGCTTCCACTGTGTTAATAGCAGACTGGGAAGGAAATTCAGCACTTAGTGTGTAATGTGTGCTCTGTATTTACTCCTGTCTCTGTATTTACTCCTGTCTGTGGGTAGCTGAAAGAGGGTTGTTTTTTTTTTTTTTATCTAAACTCTGTGACATAAATGAACTCAGTTAGAATTCTGACTTCTGGGTATTAGGCTATCACAGTTAAAATATCAGATATATAACTTTTCAGAAATGACAAGTGCTCTGAAAATCATGGCTGCACGTAAATGCATTTTCCTTTATGTATAACCTGGCTGAAATAAGAAGCTGCACAAAATGTATGTTTCGTTCATGCCATAAACCAATAATAGCTTATAACCCACTGTTGGTTCTTTTTTTGGCTGTGCAATTCTGTGTGATCACTTGTCATGGAGCTAACTAGATCAGTCTATGCCCATGACATCACTGCTCTTTAACTGTTTGGGGTTTTTGTTTCTAACAGTTCTTGCTTGTGGTACTTTGTTGTTTTCTCCCACTGTCTTGCTTCTGAAGAATTTGGGAACAGGAGTGATTTACTTTTATTTTTTATTTTTTATTTTTTATTTTGTGTTTGTGTGTGTGTAAAGTGGAGAGAGAACTTGATTGTCAATATTGGGCTTCTGTCACGTTTAGGATGGGGAAAACCAACTCTTACGTTCCACCTCTTGCAGTAATAAGATAGTAATAAGCTCTACAATTACAGGAAAACAACTCTTGCAAAATGTTATGTTACAGTAAGTAGCACAGTGTCAGGTGCTCTCCATAAGAGGATTTTGGAGCAATTCCTGCTATTTCTTAAAGTAAGTAAATACTTCCCATTTGTTCAGTTAATGTCTCTGAAGTGTCATCTAATATCTATGAATGTCTAGAAATAAAACACATTAATTTTTTTAAAAATGATTTTGTGTATTTGTGAAATATTTAGGAATAAATATATTTCGTGAAAGAAAAAAATAATTAAGCATATTCAGTGACCAATATTTTATGAAATACATTTATAAAAGACACCACTTGAGTAAGCTTTTAAGTGGCCAACTACATTTAGGAATGAAACTGCAATTTTTATAGAAAGAGTAGTATTTCTTGAGTGTGATACAGCACTGGAACAGCTGCCCAGAGAGGTGGTGGAGTCTCTTTATATACGGTGATATTCAAGACCCATCTGGATGCCTACCTGGGTGACCTGTTGTAGGGTACCTGCTTTAGCAAGGGGCTGGGCAAGATGTTCCCCAGAGGTCCCTTCCAAGCCCTGCCATTCCATGATTTCCCAGGTGTTCTCAGAAGGCATGTGGAATGTTGTACTGTTGGTGATAGGTGTGGATGGTTGGACTGGATGGTCTTGAAGGTCTTTTCCAACCTTGGTGATTCTGTGATTGTGCTCTGATGTCTTATTTTAACATAAATTATTTGCCTACTTTAATATTGGTGGTTTAAAACCAATCAAATGGTGTCATACAGTATTTACCTTCAAGACTTTTTTTTTCTATTTTACATCTTGCAGTCCTGTTTACTGTATGGATTATGCTTATGATTCTGTTGGGGTTTTGGGCGAAGGTAGGAGGGACGGGTTAGGTTTTTGTCACAGTTGTTGTTTAAATTAAGGTCTAAGTTAAGTGACTAGCCTTGTGGACGTTTCAGAGCTGTTTATACTCCCATGAATAGCTCCACTTGCTGCGCTGAGGAGATGAGGCATTGTGCCCAAAGTAACTTTTTTATTATTGCAACTATCAGCGTTTTGTCTGACTCAGGAGGTCAACCTGAATCATACACATCCAGAGCAGGTATTGAGTGAGCCTTTTATTTCATGTAGAGTCCTGTGCAATTGTTTTCAGTGTCAATAAATTAAAAATTTGCAAAGGAGCTTGTAAGTACAGGTTGCTGATCGTGAAGTTTTGTGGAGCCTCTCACCTACCAGCCAAAGGTAGCAGCCTTTCACTTTGAAAACCCAGGTTTTCTCAGCCATTAGTGGTTTATGTTAGTGTCCTCAGTGCCCTAGCTTACTGTCTTGCCTCATTCAAACTGAGAAGTTCTAATACAACTCATGGGGTGATTCCTTTTCTGACATGTCAGTGTTTGTAAGATGTGTTACCTCTTCCTTTGGTACTCATGAAGGCTTTAGGAGATGCAACTAAACACTCCACTGTACAGAGTAATGAAAACACTTTGTTGCTTCTCCTTTCTGGGGTTTGAACCATGCAGGTGAACTTGAATAAAACACAGCCATGTGTGAATACTTGGAAGGGTACGTGTCTGCACCAGGTCTATACACAATGCAGACAAAAAGCCATTGTGGTATATTTTCAGTAGTGTTCAGAATTTAAAGAAAATAACAAATGCTCTCATTATACTCGCTATATTATACTCATAATATACTATACTCATACATTATATCATTATACTCTCACTAAAGCCATTAGGCTTTAGTGTTGCTTGCACATACAACGCAACTTGTGGCTGGCAAGATATGCATGCAGTTTGTTGTCTTTCACCACTTCTGTCCTCCCGAGCTGCTGAGGATGGGAACTCTCCTTTATGTAGGCAGTTGAGGGGAAGATCTGGCATTTGCATTTCTGGGGAAGTGCCTGGAGAAGATGAGAGCATTTGAGGTGGTAACAATTAAGTGGAAAATGAAATTGGTTGAGGTGACAGCTAAATGGATGGTCTTCATTTGTTGTTGTTCCCACAGTTGCTTGCTTGCTCTTTACTAAAATTAGCAAGGCGTGCTGATGAATGAGACCCAGCATGGCAATATCTTCTCCAAGCAACCTGTAGTGGCAAATGATGCTTGAACCCTGGCTGTATGTGCCTCTGTGTGGAATGGAAAAGGCAAACAGCCACCTAGAAATAGGTCAGAAAAAAAAATGACTTTTTGCGGAAACTTTTTTTTTTCCTTTTTCCTTTTTCCTTTTTCCTTTTTTCTTTTTCCTTTTTCTTTTTGTGTTGCTTTTTTAATTTAAAGAATATAAACCAATAATGTGGAAAAGTGACTTTTCAGGGCAATCTTAAGTACTGCAAAGGTATCTATGTACCTTTTTAAAATGTAGCTCCCATAGGTGTTTAGCTTTGACCTATTGGTGTTTCTCAGTTCAATAATATTCCATTTGAGCATTGTTTCTGTTTTTGTATAGAAGAGGAATGTATACTCCTGGTGTAAGTGACAAGCTTAATCAATCTCTGTATGCCATTTATCTAATTACAAGCGGAGATTATTAGGTTTTTAGATAATCCTTTAAATTAGATCAGAAATCATTTTGTCTTACAGCTTTGTGATTCCTTTTGAATATAGTTTTGTGTTCCTGCCTAGAAAGATGAAGTGTCCTGTAGTCTTCCTTCCTGTTTCCAAGGTATTTCCATTACATTTTCCTGCCCTGCAGCTTCTGAAAAACTTTGTTGTGCATTTTTAAGGCAGTATGTGCTGCTGGAACAACTATTGTAGAATCATTAGGGTTGGAAAAGAGCTCTAAGATCATCTAGTCCAATCACCACCATGTCCTTAAGTGCTTCATCTACAAATTTCTTGAACACCTCCAGGGAAGGTGACTCCACCAACATGAGCCTCCTTCCTGCACAAGCTGAGGCCATTACCTACGTGGGGTTGTTGTGTCCAAAATGCACAACCTGTCACTTGATCTTGTTAAACTTCATTCAGTTGGCCTCAACCCATTGATCCAGTCTATCCAGAACCATTTGTAGGGCCTTCATACTCTATACCTACGCTATGCCTACACAGCAATCAGTGAGAAGCTCGTGGAAATTTCAGTGCTGTCTTCAATTGTATTCGTTTCATGTACTTTCTGTTTTTACACGTCCTCCCCTCCTGAGAATTATTTTGCTGAGATTAAATCTGCCTCTGCCTGTGCATTCCTCTAAATTGGGAGGAGAAAGTGGTACAGCAAGTACCAGGAACACTGATGTACCTGCCTGTTAATCATGCCCTCCCCTCTCTAGCATTTGCTCTGCACAGCCCAAGGTCTATCATTGAAGGTGGCTTTAAGCTCAACCAGCAGCTATTGCTTCCTTGCAGTGTTTCAGTGCTGTGTGTGGTTCATGCAATATACAGTAGACTCCTATTTATAGCAAAGCCATTTTTCATTACTCATTTTGAGTGCAAATTGCACTTCCAGTTAAGCAGTACAGGTCTTTTCTACCCATCTACCTGTGTTCCTCACTTTGCCTTTCTCAAATCTGTTCTGTGGTCCTACCTCTCAGTTTCTGCATGCAAGCTGCATACAGCAAGCTGCTTTCAAAGTAATACAGTGTTTAAATTCCAGCTAAGCAGCTCCTTCCCTTGGTTACTTTAATTCAAATTTACATTTAACATAGTTTTGTTGTTGTTGTTTTTTAATATTTCCCCAAATGAGCTCTGTTATAAATGCACTATTTCACAGTTGCTAATCACAGACCATGTGTGCAGTTGTTGTGACTCTTCCCACTGGGTGAAAATGCACTCATCTTCCCCTAATTGTGATTAGTATTCAAGTAGTACTGCAAGAAACCATCGTTCCCTCTGCTCTGCTCACACAGGTCACGAAAGCAAGCTCAATTCTCCTTCCATGTTCCTCAGACAGTGAGGTTTGCATTTAAAAGGATGGTGGAAAAAAAAAACAAACGCAAATGAAATAAGCCCCCTAAATGATTGCTGTTGCTATTTCTCTGTTTCTTTTTAAAAATGAGGAAGCTCGCGTGTGTTATAGACTATTTACCAAACTCAGCGGTAACTAAGGATCCAGAGCAGTGTAGCATGTTAGCATGTGCTTATGTTTCTATTTCTGAGACCACTTCAGTTAAGAACTCACCAGTTTTGGACTGGAGTTTTTCAAAGGTGCTCAAGATCTTGATCCATTCATGAGGGATGAAGGGTATTGCAGGGGATGGATGCTTATCCTATGTAGTGCTTACAGTGGCTGATATGTAAATTCTTAAAATTCCTTAGGGTCCCCTTGGAGCTTTTTCGTTAATACGAGACTCATACAGAGTAATGGAAATTAGTTTCCTTCCTTTTTCTTTCTTCCTTTCTTCCTTTTTGTAGCTACAGAGATGTCTCTATGCTCAGTGTTTTCATTGCCTGGGGCTATTTTGGTTTGTAATTGTATCTACTCTTTCCCTGTTCTTTGTGAAAACAAGTTTGCAGAGCCAGGGGGCAGTTCCTGAGGGCAGGCAAGTCTTGAAACTTCACCAGATGCATCAAATTTAGGCTGATGTTGCAATGCTCAGCTTCAGGTGCCACTCGGCAGCTTCCAGTTGGATTACTGCAGTCAGTTGCAGCAGAGCGCTTTGCAGCTGAGAGCGAGCCAAATCACTGTAGTGCCATCAATTTTACTCCTGATATTGCCGTTTCAAAATACCAACTCTTTTGGACTGTGTTCCTGTATCATGACTGTTTGATGCTAATAGAAATTGCTCATTGTAATCCATCGACTTAGAGACTGCCAGAGTCTTCACCACGAAGTGTCACCTTCAATTCCTTGGACTGATCAGCATTATGCCCACTTTGATCGCTGCCCAGCTGGTAATGATGCAGTTGCATTTTGCTTTGGATTCTTTCTTCATTTCTTATAGGGTTTCAAAATCTGTGCCTCTCTCTTTTCTTTTCTTTTTTTTTTTTTTTTTTGGATGTTTATTTGATTAGAGCTGTGGTCATCTAGTAGGCTGCTGTTGTCTTGGTTTTATGCACAGATGTTGAAAATGTGTCCGAAAGTAGCTCTCTATTATGAATGACAGTGACCTCGAGCTAGGACTATTTCTAGGAAGACTGCACACAGAGTTTTGGTGCACAGAGGGATGCAGGCAGTGCTGCTCAATCAGATGTTTCATAAATTAATGAAGGCTTAAACTCTGTTCATTTCTGATATACTGCGGTTAATAATCCCATTAATTCTGAAAGGCTAGGAAGAAACAAATTATGCATTTTCAAGATTTATCGTTCTGGCATTTACAGTCTTTGCAAATCCTGCTGTGTATTCTTGTTTTTTTTTTTTTTTTTTTTTATTTTTATTTTTTCAAAATGATTATCCTCTGGGAACTCAACAATTTCGAGTCATGCACTGACAAATTAAAAATAAAACTTCAATTATCTAGGGTTCTGGGAAAGGTTTTTGTTGCTGATCTCCGGTTTCTGAGCTCTTAAGGTCCACCAGCTGCTTCTGAGCATTTCTAAATACTTGGTTGCTCAGGAATATCAGTAAAGCATTTTCATGAATGTTGACAATTTCCATGACTTGTTGCTTTTAGAGGAAGAGACTAATTCATGTGAGGACCTCTGCTGCAAGTAGCTAAGAAGATCAGAACTGTTGCTTAGGTACAACGTAGGTACATCTGGGAGATCCAGGTGACATTGCTTTGTGTGTGAAAGAAGTATTTCTGCTGCCAGCAGGATTCAGCAATGGCAGAGTTGCTCTCCATTCCTGCTCATGTTTCCAAAAAGGTGTGTTGAAGTGGGACCCTTGAAAAATAGATTGTGGCTTTGGCTTTTGTGTGTGTGAAAAACAGGGAATGTAGATTTTATTTTCTTTCAGTGACGTTTTGCACTCTACTGTTAACCAGAGTTGGGATTGCTCAGTTTTTCTGTAGAGAAGAGTGAGGTTTGTAGCTATTCAAAGCACAGGTGCAAATTTGTGTTACTATTTTCTTCCTTGAGATCTGCTGTATTCCTTGTTTTTTCTAGCTTTCAGTTAAAAATGATGGCTGAAGGTGGTTCCCTCAGCTCCTGAAGTGGCTGCTGGGCTGTCCTCTGCCTCATGGTGGCCATGGTACAGAGTTGCCTTGCTTCACTGGCTGGCATTTGGTTGAGTTGATGTTGTTCCTTCACTTCACCTTGAAGAATGATCCAAACCCAGAAATTCTCTCGCTCATGTTTTCTTGTCTTGTTCTCTTTGAGAAGGGAATATGAACTGCAGAGGCACACACTGATAGCTATTTCTTTGTCTTGTTAATTAGACCTGATACCTACACGAAGTGTGGCAAGTTAACTACTTTCTGCATTTAAGGCTTTCTTAGGGCTTGATTTTTATATCCACGTTATGTTCACTGAATGTAACTTTAACTTTGGAAGAGCTAAACTTTTCTGAAATGAAACAGCAGTATGTATACATTTGTGTAACCTGCACTGTGTCAGTTACCCAGAAGTATGGCTGCGTAATTTACTGATTACTAACCTACTAATTAACTGAGACAGGGGAGGTTTAGGATGGATATTAGGAGGAAGTTTTTCACTCAGAGGGTGGTGACACACTGGAACAGGTTGCCCAAGGAGGTTGAATCTCTGAAGGCATTCAAGGCCAGGCTGGATGTGGCTCTGGGCAGCCTGGTCTGCTGGTTGGTGACCCTGCACATAGCAGGGGGTTGAAAACAGGTGAGCATTGTGGTCCTTTTCAACCCAGGACATTCTATGATTCTATGAATTTAGCAGTGTGGTTCTGAAGGTTCATTGTGCCTTAGGCTCATTGGATGGTAGAGATGCAAAACTTCTCTAAGTAACTAGATGAGTTTGGGTGATATAGGTATGAACTCCCATTGGAGTGCTTCCTGTAAGCAGATTCCAAACCTGCAGTTGTCATTATGACCAGCAAGAGATAACGAGGTAACAGCAGAAAAATCTGTGTATATGTATTAGCTTCCTCAGTGTTTGCTCTTATTTTTCCAAATGATAGCTGTGTTTATACTTTCCTTTTTTTTCATACACCAATTATTTGTTTCAGCCATGCTTTCTTAGACATACAGAAAACAGTTTTGAGAAGACTGTGAAATGTATTGAGCTGACCTGCTAATCCTGTACTTCTAGATTTGTTGCAAACTTGTCTTCCAGTTATTGTTTATTAATTTTCTGCCTTCCACTAAAGTTTTCACTTTACTGTCAATATTGTCAAAGTCAGTCAGCAAACAGGCAGCTTAATATGTGTAGATCTTACCTCCAAACAGCTGAGGTGAGCTTCCTTGTATAATGTTACCTAAAGACAGCAACTCCAAACCATTGGTAGTCCATTCTGAGCATTTTAATAGTTTCCTATGGAGGTAATGAGGCATTTGTAGCTTAAAAGCTGCTGTGTTGACCACTGTTGGGTGCACTGCAACACTGTAAAGTATGTAGATTGGAGATGTGTATTGACTTTACCCTTCCCAGCATTCTCACAAAAAACAAACAAACAAACAAACAAACAAACAACACAGCAGTTTGAGATAGCATCATTGGCCTTAAGAGTCTTTAAATGGTGTGTTGTTGGTTGGTTTTTTTTTTTGTTTTTTTTTTGCCTTTTTTTGTTCTTAAACTAGGAGCACATTATAAAAAAGGAAACACCCTTATGGTAGATGTCATTGATGTTATGTTGCACAAACCCAATTGGATGTGCTAACTTAAAGTGTGATGTAACTATGCCAAAGTAATAGGAGTCATGCTGTAGTGTTAGCTGCAAAGCTGAGATTTGGTGTCTGCATCTCATCTTTTATCCTATGTAAATAAGGCATTGCTCTAAAAAAAAAAAAGGCAGAACTGAGCCAACACTTCTGGTTAGTTCCAAAAATTTGACTTTTTTAAAATAGAATTTTAATGATATGGTATGTGAAGTATCACTGTATCAGTGCAATGTGAAGTATGAATCTCCTTGAAATTAGTGTTTCTGCTCATCTATACATGTTTGAAGGAAGTTCTGTGGTTAAGAGTACTAGGCAGTGTTCTACAAGGTACAGATTGCTTTTTCCCCAAGTCCTTTAGCGTTAAGGAAATGTCTGAAATAGTCATTTCTTCCACTTGTACGAAGGGGCATCATGCTTTCTCCCTCTCATGGTTTCTCCCTCTCGTGGCTGATATTTTTCAGGACTTTGGGCTACACTTGTGCAACAGTGATTGTTCTGTGTTTTTAGTACAGTAGCATGATTTTCCCATTTTGGCTTGGATGCGCTGTCCAGTGGCAAAGCTTTCTTTCTGTAATGTGATACTCAGCTGCTGTTTTCTTTGATTTAAAGCTATTTTAATTTTACTATAAATATGCTGTCTGTTACACAAGTTGCATTTCTGCTTCAGTTCTAGCCCTAATTTTCTTGTGGAGAGCATGTGCCTAAGTATGAATTGTCGCTCTGCCTCCACGTGAGGTTCTGGTGTTTCTATGTGGTCACAGCCACCTGGGTGCCTCCTGGTTCACATCTTGGGCATAAGATGTGACACAGGTCACACCGTGTTATTGCCCTTTGTGATACAGAGAGGAAGAAGAAGAAGGAGGCTGATTTTTAGGAGTGCTGTAGCTGTCCTGCACCACCAAAGTGTACACTTAAACCTCAGATGAGCCCCATCCACTCACTGTGTTATCTATTTGTGATGAGGACCAGCTGTATTTTTGAGCATATCTGATTACTTGCTGCTGAAAGGAAAGAGCACAGATAGGTGAAACAGGAAAGGGAACAGCTGTTTACGAGGGTGGATGGTGATATGACAAGGGGGAATGGTTTCAAACTGAGACAGGAGTTTTAGGTTGGATATTAGGAGGAAGTTTTTCACCCAGAGGGCGGTGGGGGCACTGGAACAGGTTGCCCAAGGAGGTTGTGGATGCCCCATCCCTGGAGGCATTCAAGGCCAGCTGGATGTGGCTCTGGGCAGCCTGGTCTGCTGGTTGGTGACCTGCACACAGCAGAGGGTTGGAACTGGATGAGCATTGTGGTCCTTTTCAACACAGGCCATTCTGTGGTCCTATGATATGAAGTTCAAGCTTTTATTCATTTTCATAAAAGTGAATGTATAACTTCCGCTCCTAAGAACTGTTTTCTGAAGGTTTGCTTGCTGTTTTTGTAGATAACATGCTAATTAATGAGTGGTAATGCTTGCTGTGAGTGAGTATATCATATGCTCGCTTCAATGCAGAAGATTTTGACCAGAAAGAATGCAGAGGTGATTTTGTTAATCAAAACCACATCTCTTTCAGAAGGACAATATTTTGCATAGGAAATGGCTTGCTGCCTGTGGATAAGGTTTGGATGCAGTTCCTCTTCTGTATCTCTCTCCTTGGCTTGTTGTGAGCCTCTAAAGCAGACAGGAGTGTGTGCTTCTTATTTAATTAGGCAGCCCGAACATCACCTGTTTGATTTCAGTCAGTGATACACCACATGGAGTGGTGCTTACAACTATAGTGTGTAGGAATTCAACCTCTTGAAGCTCTTTTTGCAGGTGGGAAAAACCCAACATATAAAAAAAAAGTTGAGCTATATTTGTTTAGTTAAGAGCTCTTCAAATAGAGACGATCACTTTGGTACATAAGATCTGCAAATACTTGCTGCAAAAAGTACAGTGAGATTTTTCCTCTGGATTTGTATTACGTTTGTTAGTCTAAACTGCAGTGTGAAGTCTGTCTCATCGTGGAGTCTCATGGTAGCAAAATGGAGAAATACAGGAGACCCATATTGGGGAGGAACAGTTTAATCTGGTGGCTACATGAGCTTTACAAATGAAAGGAATTCAGAGGTACATTGTGTGTCTGGTTTTAGGTGTTAATCGTGTGTATGCATGCTTGCATCATGGCTAAGGACTTGCTATGTGAGGTTGGTTGAGTACTTGCCATAATGAATGGTTACCCCAGGGAGGATGCCAGCATGCTCAAGATCTGAAAACCTGTGTCACTGTTGTATCTTTGAAGTGCAAAATGCAGTTCACAGTTAATATGTACATTTAACTTTCTTGAGGAGGCAGATAGTTGGCAGCAAATGTATTTGTTCATTTCAGCTGCTTTCCTGCAGCCTCCAGGTCTCATTTGGTGGTTCTCTGGCAGTTTTTGGTACGTGGGTGGCCAACTTTTCAGCTTGCATGATCAGTCCTGATTGAAGATGAATTGTTTTGGGCCTTCTATTAAATATATAATATTGCTTATAAATTTTGGAGTTTCATATTTTTTTAATTAAAACATGAAAAGAAACAGAGTATCAAAAACAAAAAAACAGTGGGTAAGACGTGTATGGTCATAGCCTGCTATTTGAGCTATGTTTAGATGGCCCAAATTGCCCTCAAGTCACTCAGCATAGTGTGATGGTGGTGGTTTCTCTCAAATTATAACTTCAGCTGGCAATGATCTGTGCTCGCCGAGAGAGTTCTCTCCTCTTTTTGGTTCTGTGGGGAAATATTGGTGGCAGGTGGGTAGTTGGACTGGATGATCTTGGAGGTGTTTTCCAACCTCGGTGTGTCTATGGTGCTACTTATCCTCTTCCTGATGTCCTTTCTGTTCCTCAAAAGACTCCTTGGTGGAGACCAGACTGGGCTATACTTGTGCAACAGTTAATATGGTTTCTCTATGTCTGGAGCCATACAAGTGTTTTACATTCATTCAGTTGACTAGAAGGCTCAACAAAGAAATGGTTTATTCTACAAGATGATTGCAAAGCTATGAAAAACAAATTGAGCAAACAGCTATCATATGCCTGACCTTTGCCTCTGTTGTCTTTCACCTATCACTCAGAGATTTTTACTGTCATGTTTTTTGTTGTTTTTTTCTTCTTTGGAAACTCAGAAACATCTCACTATCAATGTAGGCTATTGAGTATGCAGAATGATTCCTTCTTTTTTTCTTTTTGTGGAAAAAAGCTATTTATTCCATCCTTCAAGCATCTCACTTTTGGATTTGTACTGGATATGGCTGAAAGTTAAGTTTTCCTTGTGTTTTTCTCTAGTACTTTGCCTTGAGATCCAGTTTTAAAACATATGTGATGCTTTCCATGTCTTGGAAACTTCTCTGTGTTTTGCTATTCTGTATATATTTGAGTCAAGGTAGGAAACATTAGAGAATATCCCATGTTGGAAGGGACTCATAAGGATCATGAGTCCAACCCCTGGCTCCACTCAGGACCACCCAAAAATCAGACCACATGTCTGAGGTGGAATCTTCATATGTGTGGATGTAAGGATGAAATTGTCCAAAGCTACAACTTACAACATAGACTGAACCCATTTCAATGAAAATCCTCCTAGACAGAAATGCTTAGTGATCAAATGCGTACCTGTAACCTGGTGTATGTGAAACAGCTTACTTGTGCCAGTGATTACTAAATACATGTTAATTTGTATGGGTGATTTTTTTTTTTTTTTGTCCTCCTGTTGCCCACAGGATGAAGGAGTAATCGCTATGTCTCTCCTGTTCTGTACATATCTCTATGTAATTTGGTTTTAGGCTCTTGGAGTTCTGCATTTCTTACTGGGGAAAAATCTCTTGTTCTTTGGAGTTCTGGAGGGAAATAAAGGAACTAAAAGTTGATCCTGATCTAACGCTGGGTTAGCTGTGATTACATAGCAGCTAGTGAGGTCTCACTGTGCATCTCAATAGCCTGAAATATATTTGGAATTCCTATGACTAAGGCAGATATTACAAAAAAAATCTGCCCTGGTTTGCTGCTCTTTCCCTGGTCTTCATACTTACCTTACCCATACTAATTCTGTTAACTCCCCGACTGTAATGGCTGAAGAGCTGAGTTGGGGCTGCTGTAGCCTGACTTGGTAACGTCTCAAGGAACCTGGATTTTATTACTGGATCTGCAAAGTGTATGGTTGCAATTACTGATTGCCTGTAAATTATCTGTGGACCCAGTTGCAAGCAGCACTTGCAACAATGTCTGAATTATATGAGGATATTTTTGATGGTTTTCAGGTGATGTATATTGTATATTGTAAAATTCAAATAATTAGTAGGAATGTTTAATGGTGAAGTTTATGTAACACAGCTGTCCTTTGCCCAAAGGAAAAAAAAAATTCAGAGTTAATGTTGGGCCCAATCCCACACATGTGTCCCTCCTTGCTGCCCTCTGTGGGAATCAATTCAGCTGTCATGTGCCCCAGTGCCCTGTTGAGGGGTTTTGGCCCAGGCAGCATCTATATCATGGTGCCTGTATAGAGACGTGTCTTGACTGGGGAGGAGCACAGCTGGCTCCTGCTGCAGAATGTGAACCATAGTGCCACAATAAGAAATGCAGGCACGTGTGCTAGACTGTGCTAATACTCCTAATTGAAGCATTTCTATTAAAAATTAACTTATTTTTAATTTATTTTTTTTTTTTAATAATTTTTTTAATGTTGAGATGAATTTTCAGTGCTGGAGGGCCTTTATTCTTGCAATCTGATGTGTAACAAAATATCACAACTGGAAGTCAAAATTATTGAAGTTCAAATTGTAAACAAGCTGTAAATATTTCACTGAGGGTAGTTAACGATGGAAATAAATTAGCAAGGGATAATGTCAATTTACTCTTTCTTCTTATTCATGAAATTTTGTTTGTACATGCAAGTCTTGAAACAGCTCATGCTTGAACCGCGGCTCCTCAGAATTTATGTGGGCATTGCTTGGTTAAAATAAATCTCCTAACTTGTGCATGAAAGGAGCAGAACATTCTGGGTGGCATTAAAACAAGTGTGCCAAAGGTCTGAGCGCAGTGTAGAGGCTCTTGGCTTGTGGTAGGCTTGAAAATAACGTGGGGTTAGCAGTGTCTGAACTTGTAAATGTTGATTGTTTAAGCACTCTCTTAAATTACTGTGCGCATGTTTGAGAGTAGATAGTGAATAGCTTGCTAGCATCAGCTTAATATTTGTTGCATAATTTCTCACAAGGGTTATTAATTGGAAGAATTTTGGATGAACTGCTCAAGACCTTTTGTCATACTCCAGAAATAATTTATTGCTTGCTTGAAGTCACAGTCCTCAGCTACAAGCGGGTTGTTTAGCTTGAGAAGGCTCTTGGGAGATCTCATTGCAGCCTTCCAGTGCTTGAAGGGAATATACAGATGGAAGCTGACTTTTCACATGGCCTGATAGTGATAACACAGGGGAATGGCTTTAAACTTAGAGAGCAAAGTTAGGGTAGATATTAGGTGGGTTTTTAATTAATTAATTTATTTATTTATTTTACCCAGAGGACGTTGAGGCACTGGTACAGGCTGCCCAAAGAAGCCCCATTCCTGGAGGTGCTCGAGGCCAGGTTGGATGGGACCGGGTGGCCTGATCTGATGGGAGCAACTAGCCCATGGCAGGGGTTGGAACTAGATGGGTTTTAAGGTCCCTTCCAACCCAAGCCATTCTGTGATGGTTCTGCAGTATGGAGCAAGGTTTTGTAGCGAGGTAGAGGTCTGAATGGTAGCCACCTGTAAGGAAAGGTTTCTAAGCTGGTACGTGGTTAGTAATTATGGTGGAGGTTGGAGAGGACACCTGCATTTTGCTCTTGCTGGCCGTAAGTTTCAGATTCTTTCTTTCCACTGAAAATTCAACATACAAAGCCTTCCAAGAAAGCCAAATTCAGCCACTAACAAGTGCTACCTCTCAGATTCAGCACTTCTGTTCCTGTTTCTTGCCAGCCAGCAATCCGAAGGGTAGGCTGCGTGCAGCCTGTTATGGTGGCTGAAGGTTGCGATAATCATCATGAAATGAATGCACAGTTAGTTAGCTGTTTTTTTGCTCTGACAGCTGGGTAACGGGCTTGCAAGTACTAGTCTTGGTCAGCAGCTCACCTCAGCTTTGTTGGGCTCTGTGATTCACGCTGTAATTCATAGCTGCAGTTTGCTAAAGGAAGCAAATGTGAAGGGTCCCCTAGATCACGATGACTGCACTGAGTGGGTCTGTAGTAAGTGGCTGGAGGTTGTGGCTACCGCTGCTGGCAGGCTGAGAGGGCTCTCTCCAAATGAGAAGAGCACGGAGGGCAGGTGACCTCTCGCATGAAGCTGCTTAATTTTTCTCTGTTGCTCTATTGTGTTTTATTTTTATTTGAGCTTTGCTTTTCTGTTTTCCCTCATGCATGAAGTACCAGTGGATTTGCAGGGAAAATGGATGGACTTGGCTTTATTATTCCCCCCCCAGTTCAGCACTGCGCAGTTTCTGTACAGAGTAAGAGTGTGGCCAGGAACAGACTAAGTCATCTGTTGCTGAGAAAGGAGCTAGTCACACTCTCACAAATATGATTACCACCAATCTTTATGATGAAAATAAGCAAAGCCACATTTGCTGACTATCTACCCTTTTCTGCCAGTTCTTTCTGAGTCATCAGCTTCTAAAGAGAGTAATAAAAAAAATTCTAACTTGAACAGATGATCATCTGTGAGTGTGACAGTGACACTGCTATTGGTTTATCTTAAAGCTGGACAGAGATGTCTGAACTGCTGACTTCTGCATTATTGGGGTGCATTGAAGCCAGAAGTCAGAGTGGATGGTTGGAAGTGAAATATTTACTTTTATGAACCATTTTTGGAAGCATGATATGATTTTAGATAACTTTCTATCCTTTGGACGCTGTCAAATGGGAAATGTCATAACAACGTGCACCATGTAATTGGACCCAGCTGTTGCTTCTTGGATGTCAGGTAGCTGAAGGATTGTCTATGAGGGCTGCTTTGAAAGTAGTGCTTCTGTTGCCCACAATGTCAGAGGCGGATGTTGGTGGAATGGCAGTTGAGGTTGAACCTTCTCGCCAGTATTCAGTCACATTTTGCTGCTGTGTGACAGATGGCAGTGGAGGGGCAGTCAAAGGAATGGCATCTGACATGAAAGTGTGGGTGAAACAAAAGTTTGTCACTGAATTCCTTCAGGTGGAAAAAAAAAAATGGCACCCAGTGATGTCCATGGAGGCTTATGGAGACCAACCAGTCAGTGTGAGGGCAGTGAGGTGGTGGGTAGCGTGTTCCAGCAGTGGCAGCAACGATCTGAAAGACAAGCCACATTCCAGAAGGCCGTACATAGCTGTCACACCATGAAATGTAGCGTGACAAAATGGAATTAACTTGTCCATGTGAATTGGCTAATGATGATGATACTTTTGAAAAACTGCATTTTGTAGCTGCAAATTTGCTCTTTCATATAGTTTTGTAGTGCTCTTTGCATCTGTTGTAGTTTCCACGGGAAAGAAGAGGCTTTACTTTCGGGTGACCTATGTAACTGTGCTTCTTTTACACATTTCTGTACTCCGTGGAGAGAACCTCTCACCTTTCCACTGCCTGTTGATTAGAGAAATATGTTTTAAGTTTAGACTCTTTCTTGTGGTGTTCATTTTCTGTGCTGGACAATGTGATATTCAATAGCTGCTCAAAGGAAATCTGGATGTACAGTGTACTCTGCACCTCCCCAAGGTGGTCACTGGTTAAAATTTTATAAATTCATTCATGGCTGTCCCCTAAGACTACATGTACTACTTAGCAAATTAGCATTCAGTTTCTGTCTGGGATGTGAACATCTGATTTCATTTTGTTTTTTCAAAAACTCCATGTCATTTAATGCACTAATCATGAGTCTGATAGAAGGAACATGTGAGGTTCCCTGACTTTTTCATTGTATTTGGTTCTGCAGTTACTGGTGTGAGGTAGCTAAACGGGGAGAGAGGATCGAAAAAGGCGAAGTGAAATACAGTTAGAAAGACGAAGCATTGATTGTGATTAGGGAAGAAGCATGGAATGGGAAAGGTGACAGAAATCTGATCCTGGGACACTGGATTAGAGGTATTACTTGCTTTGCACAAGGACATGGCAGTTCTTTAAGCACTGCTGTCTGTTTACATACTGAGTAGGATAGGTTGACTATGGTAAGGTGTCAATCATTACTGATTATGACTTGTTTAGAGAAGTTATTTGTAAATGTTGAGAAATAATTGAGAATGCAGAAGAATAATGTTTAGCTTTTTTTCGCTTGCACATCTATAATTCAGTGTCTGTTTACCTCTGTGATGCGCTACTGAGTGAGGAAATTGAGCCATTTCTGTAGTTGCCAACTGCACGTGCTGCTTGGGAGTGCTTGAATGGGAGTTCTGGCATTGCTACTTGAGTGTGAAAGTCACCTTTTACATTTCTAGCCATTTCAGACTGCAGAAGAATGTTTCTGAATCACACTGAGTATTACTCAATGTAGTTCAGGTCTCTAGATTGTTTACTGATGCTACTGTGTGTTTTATTTTCATTCATAAACTCAAATAGATTGCAGGATCCAGGAAAATTCTGTTTTGTGCATTTTCCCACTTTGCTGAATGAAGTGAGTGTACAGTTGGAAATTCTCAGTACCTTTGCTGCCTGTGGTTTGGGAACATGGTCATGTCCTTCATCTCTGTTTTGGTTGCCAGAGGAGAAAAAAGGCATATAGCTGTGAGCAATCTGACTGGACCTTACTCCTGCCCTCACTCATTGCATCTGTGGAGATTCAAAGCAACATCGCTCTATTGCATGGGCTAGAGTGATTGTTCTTTAGCACAAAGTTAGTGGGTTAGATTTTTTTAATTGGCCCAGATGATTCAGCCTGGAACATGAATCACACTGGACAGTGATTTGGATGTTTCCAGGATAGTTAAGAGCCAAGTAATTTCAGTTTGCCCCACAGGCTAAATTGATGTACAGATCAAGTTCAATTATTTTTTTTTTCCACACTCAGGCTATTCATTTTTCTTGTTCTGACAGTTTTATTTACTGTGGTCCCAAAACGTCTGCCACCATGAACCACTCTGGCATGCTGCCCAAAGCTTTGTATGTATGTATGGACTGCATGCTTTTGGATTTGCTGTCTGAAAAAGGTGTCTCTGGTGAGCCCATCCCCCTGAAAGCTGATGAGTAACAACCACTGTGATCTTAAATTATTGTGATTCTTTTTTTCTGGTAGCATAGCTTTTGCACATTGTGAACTGTAATGTTACAGGTTCTGTTTGCGTTGCATTGCATCCACCAGTTGTGAACCTATGCCAACTGACTCTAAAGTAAAATGCTTTTAATCGCCTCAGTTAGGAACTTCAGAGACTTTTATACGTACTACTACTCAATACGTACTCTGTTGAACACATGCTGCATTCCAAATGTTTAATCTTTCATTTCTTGTTCTATTCTTGCATGCATTGTTAAACTGTGTATAAAACTACATGGGAAATTTTTTAGTTTTGATTCTGCATGTAAAATTTCTCCGAGGATGGGGATGAATTGAATATCTCTAAGGATGGAAGTATGCACTAAAATAAGAGAAAAAAGACAGTTCTTGTGGTATGCAGGAGGTGGCGTTTTGTGGATGAGCAGGGATGCAAGTTGATCAGCTTTCCTATCTAACAATTCTCAGTAGACTCTGTCACCAATGTTTTCACCATTAACCTGTCTTCCCACTCTCATTGTGTTGAAGATGACTGTTCAATCATGAATGTGGAGCAAATGTAATAATTGAAGAGTGGGAACCAGCAGCAGATGTCTTGTACATAACTTGGGGGTATCCTCCTGTTGGATGTTAGGATAAATTTCTTCTCCAAAAAGGCGCTGGAATGGGCTGCCCAAAGAGGTGGTTGAGCCACTGTCTCTGGAAATGTTCAAGAAATGTTTAGACGTTTGTACTAAGGAACATGACTAAGAGGTATAATATTGGTGGTAGGTGAACAGTTGGACTAGATAATGTTGGAGGTCTTTCCCAACCTCGGTGATTCCATTGATTCAAAGAAATGCAGCCTGGAAGCAAGGCCAGAATATTACAGTATCCAATTCTCACTATTTTGCAATCTCTATGTCTGTAAGTATGCTTTTGGTCACTTATTCTGTTTAAAATGACACACAAACCTGTGGCAGAAAAGTTCACTATAGATTGCTCCCCAGAAGGAGCATCAGGCCTGAACCTTACCACTGAAAGTAGTTTTCCATGCAGGTTAGATGTCTTTGTTTTTGTTTCTTTTTTTTCTCCTTTCCTTGTTCCTTTTGGCTGTCTTTGACAGAATCTTTGTTTTTAATGTTTTCATGTGACTTCTGGTTAAATGGGATTTCTGTTTTGAGGCAAAGTTTTGGGACTTTCCATCAATTTTCACTCATGCAGAGCTCAGCTTGAACAACCGTGTTGTTTTGGGTTTAATTAAAATTCAGGAGCTGTTTTAAAGTAACATGGAGACCTGATATGAGCCCTTCATTGCGCCCCTCCAAATGTGCGTGAGTGCTTGTGGAGTTTAAAATGCTGTGTTGAGTCTGATTAAAACATAAAACTAAATTGCATATCATAATCTTAGTTCCCAGTTTAGGTTAATTAAAAGCTAAATTGCCTATAACACCTTCTACTTTTGTTACTTCATTGCCTTCCTGTATGATCAGCTCAGATTGCAAGGCGTGAGCTCTTTCAGCTGAACAGAATTGTACATGAACAATGAGAATTAAATAGTGAGGTTTAGGTGCTGGTCGATTAGAATTACAAGACACACTGGTTATAATAAATAGCTTGTGTTCCACACTAGCCATAAACGTTATTTTAAAAATCCTCTTGAAGAAGAAAGAAGCACTGCAAATGAAGAATTTGAAAGAGCCAGAGCTAAACCAATAGAATTATATGGGGAAAAACATTATTGGAAATGTTTGTATTTGATCTTGGAGAGCCAGCATTCCCAATTGGTATAGTTCATTGTCTTTCTGACTGCCTAAATCCAAGGTCTTGCTCCAAGTTCTCCTGGGCTGTAATGCTAGGAGGTTTTTATGTCCTAATTTTAAAGTTTCAAATCATACAGAGCAGACCATCAAATGAGTCTTAAACATTTTTTAAGGTACTGAGCGGACTTGGAAATGAGCATTGATAGATTCTACATTATGCCCATTCTCTTAGGGAGTTGTACATGTTGAAAACCAACTGTATTGGTGTCCAAAACTACAATAAACATGTTTTGCTGACAATTGCATTTTCTTATTACACATTTTGGGTCTTATTCTGTCTTATTCTACTTCACTAGCAGAGCAAGTGGTTTGTGTCAAGTTGCTTTTACAGGAGGGCTTTGTGGGGCATTGGACCAGTTTGCAGTGGTTCAGTTGGTAGGGCCCTGTCACTTGAGACTCGTTCCTGAATCCCTACTTTGAAGATAAATCATCAGTTTACTGAAATTTGTTTCTCGTACTTCATGCTTTTTTTCATTCCTATGATATGTAGGTGCCACATGTATCGCGCGTGCTTAAAACCCTCTGTGGAATAGAACAAAGGTATTTTTCCTTAAATGTTAACCTGTCCTTGAAGCCTGGGGCTTTGCAGTAAGCATCTTGCTCTCTAAATAGAAATGGATGAATTTTGTCTCAGCTTTCAGCACATTTCAGGGTTGTTTTTTTTTTTTCTCTTTAGGGAGGAAATGGAGTGTATGCTGCTTTGGGGTGGAAGAGCAGCAGAACCCAAGAAAATAGTTCTGAAAAGCATTTGGGAATAAATTTAATAAGCTTCTCAAGTTGTCCAAGTAGTGAGTGTTTTCGAATGTGAAGCACTGGAATCCCTTATGTTCTGCTAACTTTTCTCATTCTTAGGGAGTAAATGCCTTTCATCTTGCAGAACGATTCTGAGACAGAAATGTATCAGCATCCTGATTTATGCAGGGGACTTCAGAATGTCAGGGAGTAGGATTCTACCCAATGGAAACCGCTGGATTGTGGAAGCACTCCTTGTGTGTGGGAGTGTGTTTGCATTTATGTGCTTCCCCCAAGTACTTGTGATGCCTGTGTTTTTGAAGCATGCAGATGCCTGCCTCTCTCAGTTGGCTGTTTATCTGGCCAGCAGCAAATAGGTAATGAAGCAGCTACTAATGCAGTAGTACATTGCCTTTCCACAGCTGTAATCAAGGAAGAGACTCTTTCTTCCAATGCTCTGCTCATCCGTAAGAATTAAATCATCTTTGTTATTAAATATTATTCGATTCTATCAAATGATTAATTTACTGACTAACAGAATCATTTGCATTGTTTTCCTGTTATCCATCAAATTAAAGACATGCTTCTAACAAACAGTTATGGTGCTGCTTATTGACGTAACAGACGTTTCGTTTGCTAGTGTTATGGATTACCTTCTGGTGCTACTTGGGAAAGTGTGGTGGCCTGACAGTAATTGAGCAGTAATTGGAATACAGAGGCAGGAAATATTCTCAGTAGCTAACTATTCTATTAGAAAACAATTTCATTTATGCTGTGATATTTCAGCAGCTCTGACCAATTTCCATTTTGGGCCATTTATCTGTGCAGCAGAATTTTAGATTTGCTTTATGAAATGCGGTTGTTCCGCTTCACTAAATGTTGATTTTAAAAGCATCTTTCTTTTTTTTTTTTTTTTTTTCCCCCACCAGTGTATGTAAATACACTTCTTTGCCTCCTGAGAGTATTACTCTCTCACCTAATCTTTACCACAGCTTTTGTATTCATTGTCTCTTGTTAAAGCAAATTATTTTTGAAGGAGAAAGAGGCTAAAGAGCCCAGCTGCTTTGCTTCTGTGTGTTGCTCCTTAAGGGCAAGTGTTTTTGTTTCCAAGTCAAACTTGAAGTATAGCGGTGGTGGTAATGCTATTGCTTCAGAGTGGTTTTAAAGGTGTTAATTAATTGTCTGCCTTCAGGTTGCTATACATGCAAGCTATAATCAGGAGCTGCTTTTGCAAACTGTGTACAAACCTGACTTTGCATTTTGCCGTGCTTTCTGCCTGTCATCTTGGGTGGTTTTATTCTGTGAAAGCCAGTCTTCATTGTATTGGCATGCAAGCCCATCTTTGTGCTTCCCATAAGTGTGGTATGGAGGCATTCCTGCTCTCGTTTGGGAGCATGGCTGTTGTGACTGCTCCTCTGCTGAGATACGTGCTCAGTGTCTGTTTTGCAACATCCTAATGGTCTTTTTTTCTTTTACACGGTGATTTAGAAGTCTGGCTTCTTTCTATGCAAATCACTTGGTTTGTCTTTACCTTCCAGCAATAAATGGGTAAGCCTGATGAAGAAAACTAGCTTAACACCTGTTTGAAACTAGGACACTCTAGTATTTTTCTTCCCTCTGCATTTCATGGCTATTAATGATCTCTGTTAATGGGGAGGGAGAAGATGAGCATTCAAGTCTGTTTCTGTAAGGGAGTGTAATGTCTGTGCCACTCAGGGATTAGAGTATATGGAGAATGACTTATAGAATCATAGAATGGCCTGGATTGAAAAGGACCACAATGATCATCTAGTTTCAAGCACCCTGCTGTATGCAGGGTTGCCAACCACCAGACTAGGATGCCCAGAACCATTCTGTGGGGAAGCTTTAGAGAGGTGAGCTAGCAGGAGTGAGGGAAGGGTACAAGAATGTGAAATGAGCTGGTGCTTAAGCAAACAGGCAAGGATGTAATAACTGACTCCTGACCTCAGTTAAAGTCATCCGAGTGACTGCAGAAGAGCTGTAACAAGCCAAAAATACTGATGCTTTTTCCATTAGCTAGGTGGAGATATTCAAAGTTGCAGTGTTTGTACTACTTTCCTTGGTTACCACGTGATGCATCCGTAGACTATAGCAAAGACTGTACAGTTAATACAGTTAAGCTGTGAACATTCAATTGATCCCTGATGACAGGAATTTTATCCTCACTCTGAGGAGTGTCACAGAGGTGGAAGTTATGAGTAGTTCTGGCTCTGACCTACAACTGCGTTACAGTAGTTCATGTAATGGTTGTGATGTGCCTTTTCTCTTGTATTTGAGCAGTGCAAAGGCATGTTGTCAGGTTGTCGTCTTCTTGAACGTTCAGTTTTTGTAGAGATGAAAATTCAACAGCTTCTCCACTGAAACACAGGAAGCAGGAAACATTATGTTCATTCTCATTTGGAACTAGCATCTTATTGTTCCCTACTGTTAAGATGTCATGAAATTTGGTTCAAATTCAACTGGCGTATAATTTCAGAAATATAAATAATTACTCTGCAAACAATAACAAAGTAGGCTGGGACTTCATCTGAAAGGGAATTACACAGTGAGAATGTGCTGGGGGTGTGTAATCAGGTGGGAAAGGGGAAGAGGAGTGCAAGTAGATAGCTCCCATCTCTCTTTTCCTTTGGACATAAAGCAACCACACTTGGTGACGCCCAGTACTTCTATAGACTGATAGACACTCTTATGAAGAGAGAAAAAATGGTTAGGTACTCTAATTCTTTCAAGGTGTTTTCATTTGATCAAGTTTACTTAGCTCATATGAAAATTCGCATGTAAATGTAAGTAAATGTGTATTGTTGCATATTCTATTCTATGATTGATAGTGCTGTCAGCTACTTTCACTAGTGGTGGTAGTTATCTACCTCTTCCTTTACTGTGTTCAGCTTGACTGCCCTTGGGTTAGTGTTCTTCTCCCCAGGCTGATTGATGGCACAGACAAATGTTTCAGTGCTTCAACACCTTGAACCAATGGGATTTACCCGCCCCACACACACATTTTCAGTGTAGGTATGCAGTGAGCTGCAAGGTGTTTCTTAAGATATTCTCAGTGTTGACTCTCTATCAGGCTTATATAATTCTTCTATCAAGAAAAACAGTAAAAAAAAAAAAAAGTCATAAAAACAGCAGAAAGTTCTTAATTTCTGAATAAGAGTAGTGTTTTTGTCACATCTGACAGATGTCTTTCTTTTATTATGCTCTTCTGTAGCAATATTTGGCTTATGCATTGTGATTTCATTGAAGGCTTTTGTTCTTGAGATAATTTCCCAAACTACGGAGTTATCACGATCTTTTCGTGTTGTGACTGACACATAATCAATTTCAACAGTGCATTTCGCTACACTCAAAGGAAGAGGTGGAGAACTTAAATATGGTGCTGAATTAGACACTGTTCTTTTTTATTTTTAATGATGTGTGCTAAAGATGTAAAGTTCAGAAGTTGATCAGCATGTCAGTTCTGTGTCTTTTCCACTAGTAAAATTATTTTGTTGCCCTGTGGTGAAGTGTGGAACTGAAGCTGAACTGGTACATCCTCCTCAGTAGGTTTATTGCTCAGGCTGGTAAGGTCTTGAGAGACCCCTGAGGATTTTGAGAAGCTTGCTGTAGGCCCATAGAATCACCGAGATTGGACAAAATCATCCAGTCCAACTGCCAACCTACCACCAGTGTTTCTCCACTAACCCATGTCCATCAGTATAGCATCTGCATGGTTCTTGAACATCTCCAGGGATGGTGACTGCACCACCTCCCTGGGCAGCCTGTTCTAGTGCCTGACTGCTCTTGAGGAGAGTAAATTTTTTCCAGTATCCACTTTGCTTCTTCTCAGATGAAGGATTTGGATCAAGCCAAACTTGGCTTGTAACATTGCTTAAGATGCTGATTGCAGAGTTGGTGTTCAAATGTCTTAATGTGGAAATGCTATGGATGTGCTGTGAACATGAAGAATAGAAGAAGAATAAATTGAAACGGTATGCTAAACAATTCTCAGAAGTAAAGCCAAGAATTCTGTTTAGTTATAAACGTTTTATGTTATGGAAACTTCTACAATAAAACTTGTAGTAACCAATTGATGCTAAAATACATTTTTTTTCTGTAATGTTTTTGAAGTATTTCTGACTTAAGTTTGAGTAGTTTTTCATAATCACAATTTTTACTGTGTGGCTTTGGTTTGTCTTGTTACGGTTTTCATTGCTAATGGTGTAATTTGATACTTAAATTCTGAAGCTGTTCATCACTTTTGTATTAAGTAACTTTAAAGATAGAATCATAGAATTGCTCAGGTTGGAAAAGACCTTGAAGATCATCGAGTCCAACCACAACCCAACCATACCTCCCTACTTCTAACAGCCCTCTGCTAAATCATGTCCCTGAGCACTGCATCCAAATGGTTTTTAAATACATCCAGGGATGGTGACTCAACCACCTCCATTGGAGCTTATTCCAGTGCTTAACAGCCCTTTCTGTAAAGAAGGGTTTCCTGATATCCGAACTAAATCTGCCCTGGCACCACTTGAGGCCATTTTCCCTTGTCGTGTCACCAATGAGAAGAGACCAACCCTGCTCTCGCTGTGAGCCCCTTTCAGATATTAGAAGAGAGCAGTAAGGTCTCCCCTCAGCCTCATTTTCCCCAGACTGAACAGCCCCAGTTCCTCCAGTCTCTCCTCCTAGGCCATATTCTCCAAGCCCTTTACAAGCCTTGTTGCCCTTCTTTGGACCTGCTCCAGCACCTCCACGTCCTTTCTGTACTGAGGTGCCAAGATCATACAAAATATTTAGTAAGAGTGGACCTGGTGTTTTCCCGCAAAGCAGAATTGCTCTGGTTTGTTTTTTGAGATGCTCAGATTTCAATTTTAGATCATGCCTGGAGAGTGAAAGTGTAAAATGATTTTTATATAATAGTTTCATTAAATATTCCAGCAGGCCAGTAAACCCTTCAGCTGCCTGTTTCAGTGCATTTATATAGCTTGTTCTTTTGGGCGGAATTCAGGTCCTGTTTTTTGCCTCCTCCCTTCAACTTGACGTTTTTCAAAATAAATGCATTGTGTGGCAGAGCCTGCAGACAAACGTCTTCCAAAGCATAAAGATCTGAACTATTGAGACAAGATGTTTTCTGTTTATAGCCTAACTATGCTGTCAGTGGATCATTTGGTTGAAGTATAGTTGGTTCCTTTTCATCTCTCATAAATATGGTGACCAACTTCCCGAGCTTGCCTGAACAGCCATGTCCTTTGCCTTAGAAATAATTTTTATTTTTCCTAACTATGGAGTGACCTTGCTTGGACCCGTGTGATTAGCACAGAGGCAGCTCTCTGCTTCGTTTGGTAATTGGATTGGTGTCAGAGGCCTTCTGTGTTAGTTGTCCCCGGAGGGAAAAAGCAGTCTTTTAAAAAAAAACCCATTTCCATGGAATTCAGCTTAAGGGAAGGGAAAGCAATGGCAGAGATGAATATTAATTACTACAGTTGAAAGAGATTGAGACAGGAATTGTTTCTATAGTGGCAAATGAGAAGTTAAGATGAGATAAGCTCAGCAATTAGTTTTGGGAAGCTTTCATGCTTTTCAACTGCTTCTGGTATTTTAAATGTGTTAATTCTTTGAGTTTATGTCTGCACCCAGTGAATAGTCTTCTTGTAGTTAGAAGTTATAATTGTTGGGAGTTTTTTGGCTTTAGTTTCACTGCAGACTAATCTATTTAGTAAAAAGTAGCAGAACCGAGTGGCATGAAGTCAACAGTTTTGATAGGTTCCTCTTTGTTCTCCAGTGTTTAGCTGCATCGTGCTTTCCATTGTGTTATTTCTTTTCTCTGCTGAAAGAACCACACTGAATGTTGTTTGCTTCTACCACTGATGTCTTAGCGGTGCTTCAGCTGCTTTAGGGTGCTCTTTCTCTATACATGGGTGATAATGGCTGCCTTACTACTAGGAAAGCAGACCCTGGGGTCTGTGCCAGTGTAGGCAACCGACCTACAGGTTGTAGTGGGCAGCTTATTGTTGGTGAAGAGCAATTGCTTCAGGTAATTGCTGGTCTATGAGTGTGATCCAGTTCGTAGAATCAGTTCAGTTACTGTATGTCATTGTGAAGGGAAGAAACTGGGTTTGCCATTACCTCTTCTTGCTGGAGAAGAAGACTTCTGTTTCTTTGATTGGTTGTTCTAATGTCTTTGCAAAGGTGAAGCACTGGGTGTTTGTGCTGGAAATGACAGAGTGAAAGAATGGTATATCATTCTGAGTTGGAAGGGACTTCAAGATGGTCTAGTCCCAGCCCCTTGTTATAGGCCAGCACACCTTCTAGACCAGGCTGCTCACAGCCCCATTCTGCAAAGTCAGGGCTTGGAGGCACTCTAGAAAAAAAGAGGCCATCAGGTGAGAACAAAATGTATCAGAGAGGCTCTGCTGTAATGGAAGTTTCTCTGGAATTATGCTGTAATTCCTTAGCTGAGGCTGTGTATGAATGTGAAGTGATTGAAATTGTTTCCTTTTAAAAATGAAGGTATATTATCTCCCCCAAAATACAGCGTATTCTCTGCAAGCACGGAGTCCTGACTGCTATTCCTCCCCACCCTCACAGTATAATTATCTATTTGAGTTGAAAAGAAAAGTCTGGAGCAGCCACGAAGAAATACAGTAGTTCAGTGTCAGGTCACTTCTTGTTCCTAATGAATACAAAATTATGTAACTCATTAAAATTCTAATTTAGATCAAAGCTGGTAAAATCTCATGAACAGAGTCATTCTGAAAACCTTTTATTCAAATTATGATTCTTTTTCCAGTTTTCCAGGCTTGCGAGTCTGTTATTAGGCAGACTTTGAGGAATACTTCTTTTTGAATGAAGGAGAAATTAAAATTTACTGCCGTTAGTTTTTGTTTGCTTTATTTAAATTGGTTCTATCTAATCTTAAATTTTATTTGAAAGCAATTATAATAATACAGAAAATACCGCACAATTCCAGAGAGCAGCTGTGATGGTTAAATGATGTCCTTTGTCTTTTCATTGTAAAGCTAAGTGGCTTTTCAAATCAAGATGTTTGGGTTAGGAACATTTGGGGTGACCATAATGTAACATCACCTGCGTTTAACAGAGGAAACTAGGATGTGCTGTGAATAAATAGTTTGCTTCATATTGAATTGTAGTAAAAGTTTGCTTTGCTGTCCAACTTGGGAAGGGCCTTTCCCTGTGGGAAAGCCTCACACTGCAAACATATTAAAATGTTTTAACATTGGCCTCTTACGACTTCTTATAGAAACAAAATCCCATTGTTTGTGGTGTACATCCTTCAGCACAAATAGAATTTCATTTCTGCAAGGTCCCATAAGTGGCCAGAGTTAAGGGAAACCAGTAAGCACTGTGTAACTGTTCAGTCCCCCACAGTTCTCCCGGTGAGACATCTGGTGAACCAGATTCAGCCATCTGTATGTCAGATGGGCTTTCAGATGTATGTATGTGGTATTTCTGATGGCGCATTAAATTATACCAAAGTATAATTTTTTTAGGTTTTACTTTGTGTGTTTTTCTAAGCAAAGAATGAATGACAACTAAAACAAACTTGGTTCAGTGGTGCATGCTTTTTTTTTTTTTTTTTTTTTTTTTAAAAAAAAAAAAAAAAGCTGAGGAGAAATTCTACAAGAGTTAGAAAATACTTGAAATCTTCAGGATTATAGAAAGCTTTTTATAATGATGTCCCAAGTGATTGTGTGTAGATTTGGAATGGAGATGGACAGCTTTGAAGTGATCGGTAGCCACCTAAGTGGGCTGTATGTGTACGAATGTGCAGGTTATTCCCCAATTATCAGTGGGTATTGCTGAATTGTTACAGCCTTCTGATCCAGGTGGGTTCGTTCCCCATGCAGGAGGCGTGTTGGGTGTTTATAACCTTTTATCCGTGTTATGTCCAAAGCTCATTCTCTATCAGTTATTTTTTTTTCCCTCTCTGCTTTTGAGGATGAGCAATGGAAAGTAGGGTCTTGCATATATAGTGGCACAGTGATTTAACAGCATCAGTTCCATTCAGCATTGAAGCTTTTTCTGTAAAAATCTGTGATCTCAGCAAGTTTAAAACCATCTGATGCCTTTGAGGCACAATTTCTGAGAGAGCACCAATAATTTAATCTTCATAAATGGTTCAAAGCTGTACAGCATCATTCACATCACGGGACATCTTTTACTTGGTTGTTCCACATAAGGTTGACTGTATCCTCAGGACAACTTGTTGTCATAGATCCTGCTTTGTATCATTTCTCAAAGGTTTCTGATGGTACTTTGTCCATATAGGATTTGCCTTGCATCTTATGGCTTGCTTTTAAAACAAAACTCCTTATTGTTCTCATGATGCTTTGTCTTGAAGCAGATGCTTCCTTTTTTCGGTTTTAGGGAGGAATACCTCCCACTGTAATTGTTTTAGCTTCAGGGAAGAGCTGATGTCGTTGCAGTAATATATCTGTGTTTTCAGGCCAAAACACTGTGCTTCCTAATGAAATGAGCACTGGCATTAAAGCAAAAAATCTCAATCTTAGAGGATGGCAGCCTGGGTCCTGCGGAGCTAGTGCTGCAGTTAGTATGTGTAGCTGTCTGCTAGCCAAGAAAGGCCTTTGAGATTACTGTGATATCTGTCCTTAATTTGAGTGTTGAGAAAAGCTAGATTGCATGGTGGAAATGGCACCTTGGTAACTACTGGCATAGAGCTTGTTGACAAATGATGCATATAGTGTGGAGGGGAAGAGATGAACAATTTTGAGGTTGAAAGTATTGCTAGTAAAATAATACACGTTCTACTGTGGTGGATGTGGTCAGACCCAGCCCTGGATGTAAGAGGACCATTTGCAACAGGGGTGGTCCTGCCCTCTGGATACGCCTTGCTCGGAGGCAGATGGCTGTGCTCAGGCTCTCCACAGTCCAGCAGGCAACCACATAGAAGCAAAAAATAAAATGAGACTACTGTAGAGAACAAGCAGACAAATATAATCTTTCTACTCAAATACCTCTTGTGGGAGAAAATGGCATTGTGGTCACTGAGGAGTTGGAGCCTTCTGCTGTGCTGCTGCCTCAGACCTTCTGTCTCCAAACATCTCACTTTCCTGCGATAATGAAGTTGTGCAGATAGAGGGGTTTCAAGTAGAAGCTAACACCTGCAGGAATGTGACAGAAGCCCTATTTTCAGCATCATGAGATACCGGATTGCTCAGTAATATGGGCTGCAAAACAGTTTCCAAATGGGAGACAACTTAACATTGAATCATGAATTTCAAAGACTGAAATAGTCTCGTTGCTCATAGTGTGTCTTGTGCTTGTTTAAAACCAAGTCAGTGAAAACATGTTTTTTTTTTCATTATTATTTTTTTTTAACCTTTATTTCACTTATTGGACTAGACCTCCTCCTTTTTTAAGCTCAAAGCCCTCTTCTCCTTCAGCTTTGCAGCATTGTGCTGCTGTAACTGTTTAAAAAAAAATAAAATCACTGTTTTTTTTTTTGTTTTTTTTTTTTGAATGCAGAAATAATTAGGTCATATAATTTTATTGAAAGCTTGTTTTGTAGACTAAAGTTGATGTTTATAGACCATATCTATTGGAAAAAGTGCGAGGGAGAAAGTGCAGAGATCAGAGAAACCTCTCTGTGAGGAGTTACCGCTTGTACTTGGCAACATGACTACAGGTGGTTTGAGCAAGACTGTTGTTGAAACAGCTGTTTTTAAGCCCAAGTCTCCCAAAAAGGCCTGCACTTCTGCTCTGATATGGTTCTTTGTCTCCTCTCTGTCACGTGCTGAGGGTCCAAATGACATAAGTAACACATAAGAACAAAGGTAAAGAAAATTCCTTATTCTAGAAAGTTTTTTTTTTTCATTTTTAGCTTGGAACAAGTGTTGATAATTGTGAGGAAATGCAGGGCTGAAAAAAAAAAAAAAAAAAAAAAAAACCATTTTGCAGTGACTTAAGCCATTAATCTATAACATTCAGTGGATATTGTTTTATTATTGCATATTCAAGAGAAATCAAATAGCACCCCTGACCCATGGCCTGAGGTGAGTGGTACAGCACTGCACATCTATTCTCTTATGGCTCTTGCAGGCGATTTGCAAAAGCCCTGCAGCACAGAATATCACTGCCTTAAGGCGATGTGTTTAAAACAGTATTGTTTGGGAAGGTCAGTTAGCTGGGAGTGGAGTTGCCCTCCCTGAACTGGTGGCTTTCTAAACAAACCCAGACATTTTAGTTGATTTCTTTGGACTTATTCCTGTTTGTTATTCCTGTCTGTGTTGCTGCAGTTCAGAAATGCTGCATTAATCAAGTGAGAAATACATCATTGCAGCAATTTTGGTAACCAGGATCTCAGTCCATCTCTGTAACATCTCTTTTTTATTATAAGTAATCCTTGGGCTTGTGTTCTCAGAGGTAAGGGCTGTTCTGCTGTTGTTTTTTTGTATACGTGGGCAGATCTTGTTCCCTTTGAGGAGGGAAGGTTTATGTCCCAGGGTGCCTCAAAGGCATTTCAGCTGTCCTTCCTGGGAGTTTCTTTCTCTGGAGTCTCCTTGTGAAATGATGGTAGGGAAATTGGTACTTAATGTTCTGGGGGTTTTCTATTGTCCTTTATAATGCCATTATAATTTAGGTCATATTTCTATCTCTCCTAATGCTCCCAAGCATTTTGTTTACTCTAGCTCAGTACCCATTACACTACAGCAGCTATTTATATTGCTTCCTCTGAGGGGATAATGTCTAAAAAGCTGATAAATTCAGAATCCCTATTTGCATACATGAATATATTATTTGTCCCAATGTGCATTTTTATCCCAATTGAAATTCATTTCCCAAGCTATTGCTCAGGTACCAAATGCGTTTAAATCCTCATAGAGCTGCTCTCAATCCTCTGGGGTTGTTACAAGCTCCAGCTGAACAGCATGGAGTCAGGGGAGCTCTTACAGCTGGCCCTTCTTTGCTCCACGTTGTTCCTCTGACTTTAGCACTGGCACCTACATCTCCATCAGCCCACACTGGTGCAGAAGTAAGCTTGTGGTCCAGCTCATCTGGTCAGTTATTTTTTAGTTTTCAACTATATTTGTCATTAAAGTAGTTTGAGTAAAGTTTCCTACAGTTGTGCATTCTGTCTCTCTGTGGAAGGAAAAACATGAAAATAGCAGTGGGCACATCCTGTCATTTGGTGCTACTTAGCCATAATTCCCATACAGGTAATCATTCACACAGCGTGCATCAGAACGCGTCTCCTCTTGCTTTACAGTAATTGTCTTGGGACCATATCTAGAACCCTGTCTCTCCTGTCTGCACCAGAACTATGGGCCTTTTCCCATCCTCTAGGGATGTCTTGCTTCATTGTCTGATTTGAGCAGCACCTAGCAGTGTGCATTGTGTGGGACCGTTTCCAAGCCATGGGCTGTTTGGAGGTGCTAACAGTCACCCTGCCAGCTTTCTTACTCACCCATGCTAGGTAGCCAAACTGTTTCTTCAGGTGTTGTGGTAAGAGCACCTTCTCAAATGATAGGCATGACTTTCTTGTCCTTGAATAGAACAAGCCATTACCTGCCTGTCCATCATGAGCTTGTGCATGCATTTTGTTCCACTCAAATAATGCAGGCTGGCACTAGCTGTGAGGGTCAATGTCAGCAATAATTTTTTTCATATCAGGGCCAGCGGTGCTGAACTTAGGATCAAATTATTTTACTTCAGGTAAAAGAGATATCTTAATCCTTTCTTTCTGAAACTTACTCTGTTCCCTTATCTCACTACTGAACGTGTGATCGTTTCCCACTAGGTGTGTTTGGACTCTGGCGTATACTGTGTGGGTGTCAGTGAGCATCAGAGTTCTGCTGCCTTCCTGCAGGCTCACTTCAGCTTCTCCAGCTCAACTGAAAGCCTTCTGAACTCCCAAGTTTTGTGAAATTCACAGAAATGTCAGCTTAGTAACAACAACAAAAATAGCAGGTAGGATGCTGGGAGTGAGTAGAACGGGGATAGGACATGTGCTCCTGCTCTGCTGGCATGTAAGGAACGGCCACCTCCAGAGTATTGCAGCATCTCAATGCCTCCATCCATTCCTTTTGCCCATTCATTCCACAGCTGACTGAGGTCAGTTCTGAAGTAGTGCTGCTTGGATAACCTGCGTGGGTGTAAGGATATTGTCATCTGCAAGTCTTTAAACTGTCAATGTTGTTTTTTCTTTATAAACTTTACAGGAAATTATTCCAACAGTTCTCTTTACTGTAACTGACTTTTTTTTTTTTTTTTTTTTTTAATAATAATGCTGCTTTTTACTACTACTCTAAATAATGCATTAGTTTTGTGATATTGAAACGGAACTTTGTAGCTTTCTTTTGGGTTTGGTCGTATTTTTAAGTATCTTATTCTTACTGGAAGACTTTGTTAGTTGCTACAGTGAACACTCAATACACATCTTGGATGAACTGTTTGATCTCCTGAAAATAATCACCTATTAGACATTAATTTGATGGGAGCAGAATGAAATAGAAGGGCAGACCAAGCCAGCTCAGGCAAATGTGATAATACTGGACAAGGCTTGAAATACAGTGTGTGTAATCACCACGCGTGTGTGGCTAAAATGGCAGAGGTCTTGCTTGTGACTGTTAGCAGGCTGAAGTTCAGCTGTCCATGATGTCACATCATTGTGGTGATGCACAAGAGAGGTCTAAACAGTTTGGATGTTGGCTTTATGGAGCTGCTTAATGTCTCCATGAGGATCTGCCTAGGCCTGTAATTGTTGGGAGCAACACTGAAAGTTGGACTGCAGGCAACTCAAGGACCCTTCAGGATGGGTTTGTTTGTCAGGATAATTGGTCATTAGATGTGGTTTTGTGGAACTGCTTTTGTGGAGTTAAGTGGAAAATTCATGTTTCTAGAGGAGCTGATAGCAGAAAGACAATACCTCTTATCTTTCTGAACTTCATTTGCTTTTATGTGGCCTGTGAGATGGAGTGCAACCATAGAAAAACTGCTCTGCCTCAGTCAGCCCCAAGACTTGTAACTGTCCCAGCATCAAAAGCTCTTCGAAAGCTTTGGTCTCAGTATTGTACAGCAATACAAGTTTCAATTTGGCGTTCAGGTAACTGAAGATAATTTCTGTTAAGTGTGCGTGTGTGAGTGTGCATCTTAATTCTGAAATGTCTTTTGAACTGTTTTAACAGAGCTAATAAAAAGGTGCAATTCTAACTCTGCTTTTGACGTGTGATGGTAACAGGCAAGGAGAAACAGTCATTTTGGCTTTCTACAGAAAGATAGGCTTTGCTTTGAAAAGCTTGATATGTTTATTTTATGCAATTTACATCCAAATTGAGCAGAGGTAAGTTGCAGCATATAAATTCTACTTGAGAAAATGTAATTTTTCCTTAATGAAAGAAATTCACATCATGAAGTTGGGGAATTTCCGTTAACGTGAGGGAAGCAAATATTTTGAGCCTGCCATTGTTGAGAAAGCTCCTGGTTTCCTGCAAGGAGCAGGTCGTTTCCAGCCTCAGTGATTCTATGCTTCTTTTCACTATTATGTTAATCAAGACCTTCCTTAGTTTTTATGGTGAGAAGATGTCACATTTGCCCCTCTGCCTCACAGGATCCCAGTGAGCAGTCTTTGCAGAGACACGGCTCCAGTAATGGAGAAAGCTTGCTGACAGGGAGGTAAGGACCTTTAGGATATTTTCCCCCCTCTTTCAGTGTCTGCAAGGCATCAGAGTTGCACATCAGCATGACGCAGACCTGAACTTGCAAACATACTTTTGGGCTAAGCAGGTGCAGCCTCCCATGAGAATAGCATTGTTTGGCAGGTAAAGTGCATGCAGAGGTTTGGCATTTTGGCTTCTGCGTTAAAAACCTGGGTTTGTAAGGACTAAACCTGCTATCTGTTTACTTACCCATGATTAAGATGTAATCCATCTCCTAGCTGGGTTACTTCTCAGAAGTACAAAAAATAAGTGATGGCCACTAAGTGGAAACAAGAAACAAAACTCCTTCTCCATCCCTATCTTGGTTATTCTATCAAAGCCTTTTTTTCTATTTTGAGTAGTTGGTTGACATTTCTCTGAGCAGACATGCATAGGTTTAGCAATCTTCTCTCTTTTTTGTGGAAATTAACAGCATGCTGCATCAAGTGTTAATATGGTGCATTTATAGCATGTTCTCCTGGCAGGGGGATTGGAAAAGTGCTCTTGAGATGTCACCTGCTGTGAATCAGACCATATGCACATTGGCTGCCATTGCCATAGAGAGAGGAAAATTTTAAAAAACTTCATTATTGTGGGAGTGTAGGAAAGCACCAGTTACTGTGGCTTGTGGTATGCAGTACTGAAATAAAATGAAGCATTTCTGCATTGGAGTACAAATAGTTGTTTTGTTTTTGATTTGTATCGTTCCCATTTAGCTGTGGGGTCAGCTGTACTTAGATGAGATGCTGTCACTCTTAAGTTTCAATTACTTCTGAGCTAATATGGAGGGAAAGTAACTTCCCATTGTCAATCCTCTGCTTCAGCTTGGAAATATTTTGCTGTGGTAGTGACTATGGCCATTATGTAAAAATGATCATTTCTGTCAGAAGAACACAAAAGAACCAGAGTTCAGGGGAAAAAGTGGAATTGAAACTGAGGCAAATGGGGAAGGGGGAATGTGGGAATGTACTTGAATGTAAGGAGGAATGGTTTCACGCATGAAATACGAATGAACATGCTTGATGTTAAAACTCAGTCTTAAAAATCTTCATGTTTTTGAAAGGATCCAGTGAGAAAGGAGAATAATAAAACTCATGCAGTTTGTCCCAGTTCTGTAACGTGAAGATCTTATAGCTAATGTAAGAGGAGGTGGGTATTACTAAGGAGTCCATGGGCAGAAATATTTACATGGGCACTGTTAGTAAAATAGAGATTGTGATAATGTTCTGGCTTTTGGTAAATGATGAATTGGAGAAAAAGTTGTATTTGCACTTTAAATTATTCAGCATAGCCCCTGTTAAGCCAAATATTTGCATGTGCTTAACTACTTCTGAAAAGCATACAGCAGATGTTTGGCTTTAGTAACAGTTCTGCACAGTTCTTCCCACTTGGAGTTACAGAGAATTGGAGCTGTAAATAGCTAAGAAGGCTGAATTCCAAGGTAAGCTCTCTTGCGCTGGCTCTCGCTCCATGCTGATGGTGAGTCGACGCTGAGATGGGCTCAGCAGCTGCCTGGGAAGTGGTGTGAGTGGGCATGGGAATTTGTGGGCTGATGTCTGACTTCCCAGGATGTCTCTCAAGTCCTAAGCTGGAATTATTCATTTTTTCTGGTAAAGTCTGAGGGTATTTTCCAGCCCTGTAGTTTCCCAGCTGATGTACTGCAGATGTGCGGTTCAGTCTCAGGACACAGCTCACCAGAGCAAAAACCCTTTCTGGAAGCTTTGTGCTGGTACCCAACATCCACATGCGGGAATGCCCAGGAGGGCACCCACAGACTGTAAATCAGGGAGCTGATGGGTGCTCTGCCATGCCTGCCTGCGTGACGGTGCTTGCTGCCCAAAGCAGGCCGTTGGTTAAGAACGGGTTTGGGACAAACTAGAGTTGCTTTTCTGACTGTTCTTGTTTTTAAATATTTTCTGTTTCCTTCTGTTGTGACAGATGAATGTAATTCTTTCAGCAGTGAAAATAAAACATTTGAGATGCATATTTTAGTGGACCATAGCTTTAGCTTAACCAGAAACACTGTCATACTGAAAAGCAAATTTATCTCCTTTTTTGGCTTCTATTAAAGATTTATTTTTTGTTTCTAATGACATTTCTGATATATGACTGAACCTATTGCATCTCACAACAAGCATTTGCACTTCAGGGATTCTACTTCTGTGTCTGCAATCTTTAAAAGTGTTTTATCCGCTCAGTGGTAATACAGATGAGGCCGTAATAAAACGATCCCCTGAAATTTTTCCTCTGTTCAAAGCGTGCTGTACATAGATTCCTAAAAGTAGTTTACACTATAATTCAATGTTTTATCAAAAGGCAACACTATTTAGGCAACAGCACTAAACCATATATGTAAGACTTGATACTTGAAGGAATTCTGGTTGGCTGTGTAACTTAATAGTGTTCAGAGGGCTATGATCTTATTGCAGTCAGTCTTGCATGCATGAGCAAGGAGCTCATGTAAAAGCAAAAATGGAAGAAACAAGTGTATGGAATGTGGAAAAGGCCACATGGGAGAAATATAGGAATGTAGTCAGGGCATGCAGGGATGCCATGAGGAAGACTAAGGCCCACTTGGAGTTACATCTGGTGAAGAAAGTCTAGGACAAGAAGAAAGGCTTCTTTAACTGTGTCAATAGCAAAAGGCAGACTAGAGAAATGTGGATCTGTTGCTGATTGAGGTGAGTGCCCTGGTAACAGAGGCACCGAGAAGATGGAATTACTGAGTGCCTTCTTTGCTTCATTCTTCACTTCTGAGGCTGCCCCTTGGGAATCCAACACCCTGGATTGAAAGAGCGTCTGGGGAATTGAAGACTTCATCAAGGATAATCTGTTCAGAGATTGTCTTGCACACAAATCTATGGGCCTTGATAGGATGCACCCATGAGTGCTGAGGGAGCTGACAGAAGTGACTGACAAGCCACTCTCTATCATCTTTGAAAGGCTGTAGAAAATGGGAGAGGTGCCTATGGACTGGAGTAAAGCCAATGTCATGCAGTGAGGAGACAGCAGTGGATGCTGTGTACTTTGATTTCTGCAAGGCTTTTGATACTGTGTCCCTTAATATCCTCTTGTAACTTCCAATTTTATTTTCTTACAGAGAACATGCAAACTTGCATTGGTGTTTTTTTTTCCTCTGACCTAAGACTGTTTATTCTAATTAAATCAATGTTTCTCCTTTCAGCTTGAAATTAACACAATATTTTTAAGTACTGTAATAACATTGGTTCTTATCTTAGCTTAAATCTTAGGTATTTAAGGTTAGTGTAATATTGCTGGGTCTTAAATATATTCCAGATGCTTGGATGTGGTAACTGATGTTTAATATTTTGAGGTTTCTTTTTTCAGTTCATCTTCATCTCCCCTTAAAACTTGTTGAAATGTGGGACATAGATGACTTGATGACCAGTTGGAGTTGTTACTGTTTCAGGAGTTACATTGGTGAGAAATAATAGTTTTTGAAAAAGCAGAAGTGAGATGAGGAGACGTGATTGCTCCTTGGAGTGCTATTATCAGTCTGCTGCAGTTGAGCTGCAAAAACCTACAGTGATCAGCTCCTGTCAGCAGTCCTGTGGGGACAGATGTTCATGCTGTTGTGTCTCAGTGCAGTGGTGTGGGTGTTTTTCTCAGTGCCTGTTCATCATCCAGCACCAAGCGCTCCAGAAAGAGCTTTATTGAAGCTTTTTTGTCTTTTTTAAATGCACACATGCCAGAAATTGGAATTCCCCCCCCAATTTTTTTTTGTTATGTTTTGTTTTGTTTTGCTTTCTTTTTATCATTTGGGTATTTTTCTGGTTGAGTGTGTAAGTTTTTCTTGCCTATGACTGTTTTTGTGATTTTGATAAGAAAATTGGGAAAATAAACTGTTTGGAGCAAACCTCCTGAGTGGGCTCCTGAGGGAATTAATTTTCTTTTTTCCCTGTTTTCCTTTTCCCCTGGAGAATTTGTTGTGCTTTTCCTCTAGTGGTTCCATAGTTACTGAGTTACTGGTACTGTACTTATGAGCCTAAAGCTTCAATTTCCTTGCATAACAAGTTTTTGAATATGAGGAAAACCAAATGGAGAGTGGGATCTCAGCTAACCAGGTAGATTTAGATGAGCTATTAGAAAGAAGTTCTCTATATGAGTGTGGTGAGACACTGGAATAGGCTGCTCAGGGAGGTTGTGGATGCCCCATCCCTGGAAGCACTCAAGGCCAGGCTGGATGGTGTGTGAGCAACCTGGTCTAAAGGGAGGTGTCCCTGCCTATAGCAGGGGGTTGGAATTAGATGATCTTGAAGGTCCCTTCCAACCCAAACCATTCTGTGATTGTAATTTCCAGAGTCTTTGCTGAGATTAAAAGGAGCTCTGCTTGCTGTGTAAAGGAGCCCTCCCCTTGTGCAACTGTAGGGAGGTGTCAGACACCCGGGAGGCTAAAATATTCCAGTAATATGGCTGTCTGAATTGAGTTAGTTAAACATCACAGCTTGCTTCCTTTCCTTTTTCGTAAATCTAGTATTTTTCCTCCAGAGAACTGACACGTTCTTGCTTGAATCTTTTTGTGTTATTTTTTGGATTGGAACATGTTTCTATCATAGTAGTGTCCTTCGGATTAACCAAAATGTTGTCAGAGTATTGACTATTCAGATCTTAGAGAAATTCTAATTTTTTTTCAGTACTTAATGGAACTAACTTGTTAGTGGAAACTCTGCTTCCTTTTGGCATGTGCAATGCTGAGCACCATCCAGAAGGAGTATTTTGTGGTGCAAATGAGAACACGGCTGCACATATGTGTTATTCTGTAAGCTCAGTTTGTGGGAGGGAATGATAGCACAACTTCAGTAACATATCACTGAGGTGGATCAGGCTGTGTTAACTCCAAAGCTGTAAGTGGGGGAATAGTCTGTTTGTTTGACTTGGAATGAAATGCAGCGGTTCTGTAACCACGGTAGGAAGCTATATGCAGAAACTGGCAATGAAGTCTGAGTCAAGTGTTTTGCTTGGGAAAATTGAAAGCACTTAAACCCTTTTTATACAATAGCTTGTTCTTATGATGCTATAACTCCCTCCCCATTTCATGCTTCTGTTGCTAGGAAGTTCATTGTATTTGTCACAATGTTTTTTAATGTGAAGGAATATTTTTAAATAATTCAGTTCTAGGCTACAGAAATATGTTAATTCTCTTTAATGGAGCAATAAAATTAAGTTTTAAATAACTTCTGAATGTTAATCACTCTAAATACACTCTGGGATTCATCCAGACCTGTCTTGGCCAGTGCATTTCTCTGTTTTTTTTTTTTCTTATACATGTGGAATTTGGTGTTATCTTCTTATTTTTCCTCCTTTGCTGGCCTCAAAGCACGATTAGAGAAGGTCATGAACTGGGTTCAGTGATGTTTTTCTTGGGAGAGGTTCTGCTGGGAAGTGTGTTTGAATGTTGAGTCGTGGCTCACTCAGGCGATTGAGCATCAGCTGTAATAAGCAGAACCCCTCAATAGCATCACTTCCCCTCAGTGCTGCAAAGCATAAGGCTGAAGCGGGAAGAATAAAATAAAGGTTTTGCTTTATGGAAATTTGGACTTAGTAAAGCAAACTCAAGATTATTGCTTTGGATGCATGGTTATCTGATGTACACTTGTGTGTATGAATGAGATGAACTTTGTTTAACAGAAGCAGTGTTGCACTATTATACGCTGTGTATGCTGTCTATGTCTTAGCAATCGAATAGTTTATAGCCACCTTTATGTAAGCTGGTTGACTAATTGTGTATCAAATATTTCTTTTCCAGATCTGGCTTGAGTGAAGTTTGACAAAAAATGCTACAGCGGTTTTGTCTCTGGAAGTGGTTAGCTGTAGGGATTGCCGTGGCTATTATCTTAGCAAGTTCCTTGGCCCTAAACGATGAAGGTAAGGCTTCTGCTGTGGGAATGTAGCCGTGGGAAGGATGGGATGATTCTGTGATTTGTTTGTTACTCCTCCTATCATTACATGAACAAACGGGTGTAATACTTGATAGTAAAGAGGCTTTGCAATAAAGGAATGGTTGGATATGTTGGCATTTGAATCTTCTTGGTCTTTTTCTTAATAGAGGGGTTGATTCAGGTAAGATTAAGTGAATAGTTAGTTGCTGTTGGTCAATAGTAGACACATTCTTACAGCTGGATTTTGTTTCAGAAAACTCTTCTGATAGACAGGAATATACTGTTACAAAGTAGAGTAATTCTGCTTCTATGACTTGTTCATTTTTTTTTGTGTTAAGTAGTACTTTTTCTTGCTAGTAGTACTAATCATTGTCCACATCTGTTTTTCATTCTGTTCTATCCCCCAGACCAACCCCATATTGTACTTGATTGTGATGACACGAGAAAACTAACTTCATCTTGGCCATTTTTATGTACTGTCATTACAGCTCTTATTCTTGATGCTGAAGTGTATGAGCTGCTTCATGTTTTAGATGCTTGACCTCTGCTTGGATACATTTAGCTTGTTTGCTCATAATGTATTATAGTGAGCCGTTGGACCTTATGTTAATCTCAGCAATGGTTGCCAAGTGCTCTTTGTGCAGCAAAACCATAGAACCGAGGGAGGAGAGGCTGCGTGGCACCAGGAACTCCCCCAGCCTGTTCAGTAGTGTGACAGGAGCAGGTGCTGGAGAGCAATGGGGAGGAAAGCAGAATGATGGGATGGCAGGGTGCTGTATCCCTTCTGGCTAAAGGAAAAGATTGTCAGGGCAGGCTGAAAATACAAAGCTATACTGCCCACTGCAGTGTTCTTTGTAGCTGAGTAGGTAATGTGATAATAGGCATCTAAAAGGATGTCTCGGATGAAAATAAGGTTGGCTGTGAATTTCACTTGAACACTAATTCCTAATGATTCATGAATGATGCTGATGCATGCAAACCATGTGGCAAAGATGCCCCAGAAATTATGGTATTAGCCAGTAGGACATTTCAAAATAGGAAAACAGATTCCCCAGGTGTCAGTCCCTGTTATTTTCTCCTTGTTATCTGACAAACTTCCATCTTCTTACCTTTTTATTAAGGCTTCTTTAGAGGAAGAGAAAGATATTTGTCCATGTCTATATGTCAAGCTGTTGTTCATTAATGATTACGTGCTTGAAAATGCTTAGTGACTTCCTTACTTAGAACAGCTGCCAAGCCTGTACCTAGCAGTTAGTCATCTGTTGTTCACGTGGCTGTGCTGCCTGATGGCATTGCAGGGCAGGAGAAAAGCCCTGCAGCTTCCTGGTTCTGTTCAGGAGTAATGAAAACAGTGTCATAGACAGATAGTAATGGCAGTAGAAATTCAACAAATATGGCTTTTTGTTTGTTTTCGTTTCTTAAATCGCCTTTCAGTATTTTGACTTACCTGCTTCTGGTGTTCCGTGTTTGCAGTAATTCCATGAACACATGCCGGTAAAACTTTTACTCCTGTCACCAGAAAATGGAGAAGACTCAAATACAGAATATCTTTAAGTCATGTCTAAATCTTTTGGATGTCTTACAGATAATAGTCTATCTTCTCCAGCTATCCACCACTTTGAAGGCTGTATTCAGTCCTATCAGGGTTTTGCAGGCTTCCTTTTAGTGTTTTAACCTAGATTCTTGAAATTGCATTTTCTGTTTAAGCCAGTGCTTCAGACAGACTTACAGTGATTCCTGCTAGTGTGACCACCTAACAATATTCCTCCTGGGTTGTTTTTTAAATGTTTTGGCTTGATTCATTTTGTTTAACTCAGAACTCAGGTTTGTGTTTACCGAGGAGGTTTTCTTGTTATACAGTGGGCGCCCTGATGTTCAGTGAATGTACATTTGATTCATAAAGCCAAGAGTATTGTTAACTTACTGGGGGAGAAGTTCAGAAATGCCTTTTCTTGAGGAATGTGCAGCTGAACCACTCCTGATGCCAACTCAGGAATGGATTTATTTTTGTTCCTGTGCTCAGGGAAGTGTGAATTTAGCTAAAAGCGCGTCTTTTATCTTTGATGTACTTTGTATGAACGTCGGTATGCTCTAATGGAGTGAAAAAAAGCATGGTAATTAATTACAGTCCGGGTGGGATATTAGTTACTCAACAACTTTCACCTATCTAATGAGACAAGGAATGTAAAAATGTACTTTCCATTGTATCTCCGGAAGCAAAATAGGAGCTGTGTTCCATGCTTAAGTCATTGCAGACAAGTACTTCGGCATGACTTGGGACTGGTAGAGTTGCTTTCATTTGCTGTAATAAAGTTTTGTAATCTAACTTGTAGCAAAAATAACAGATGCTCTCTTCCAGTAATTAAAATTTAAAAATAGCATAATTATTTTCACAGTGCAACAATCAAGAATACAAATGAATTATGACATAAATTATAAGGTGTTTCTTTGCATCTAGCATGCAACTGATCTTTTTTTGTGGCTGTAGCTGTGCATATTTGGTTATTTGCATGTCTGTATTCCTGCATCTAGTACCATTAGCCAGTATGTCTGCTATTTCAAATGCTTTTGCTTGACCTCCTGAGTTGTCACATCTTTCTGCAGCCACAGCAATTGATGGTGTTACTAAGAGACCTCAAAAACTTCATCACTGACTGTCTTGGAAATAGCTGAGGCATCTTGCTTCCTGTACTGTCAAGAAAACTGTCCCAAAATCTCATTTGTTCATTTGGCTCAGTGCATTTGTCTCATTTCTGCCTTGACTTTATTCACCTGCATAGTCTTTCAGTTCAGATGACATGCTTACATGACTGGTTTCTACTTTTCAGCTGAATGAACATTAGAGAACAGCAGTTCCCCCTTTTGGTTGGTGCTTGCTAGACTGAGGGCTAGAATGAGGGCATTTCTGAGGCTGCCCTTGCAGGCTGGGTGCTGCTTCCCCTCCTGTTCCCGGAGGTGCTGCTGTGTTTCCTTCCACCTGCACTTCCTCTATGGTTGATGGTGTCTGTGCCCTTCACCTACTAACATGTATTTTGTGCATCTGTGGTATCTGGTGGTTATGATGTAATGTAACTCAGTGCTCTCTCCTCCAGTTGTGATTTGCAGCCCTATGTTTGTCTGTTACAGAGGTCTTTGATAACAAGATATTTGTCTGAAATGTTCAGGGCAATCTCAGATTTGTACCTTGTTTTGCTTCCATTTGTCCTAGTAACAGTTCTGCCTGGCCTGTCTTGCTCTGAGTTTTCATAGACCTGAAACATCAGTCATGTGGTGTCATGCGCTTGTAGGGTTGGGATCACCTTCCAGGACTGAGCAACCATCGGAGCAAAGGCTGCCTGCCTGCTCACCCTGCTCAGTTCTTGGGTGCTACTCAGGCTTCTCATACTCATCCGTCTCTTACAGCTTAATACTTTTCCATGTAAAGAAAGCTGTTTGGTACTTCTGCTGCCTCTAGTTTGTTCTTTTCCAAGCAGCAGAAAAGGCTGCAAATAGTTATACTTTTGTTTTCTTCAGTCATCCATTACCTTTAAAGTAAAATTGTCAGACAGGGCCTTGTAATGTGTGAAATGAGGCCAATGGAAATACTTCAAAAGCAATGCCTCCTGTTTTATTATGTTGGCCCACAATATCAGAGGTGGATGTTGGTGTAGAGGCTGAACCTTCCCACCAGTATTCCGTTCCATTTTGTTGCTGTGTGACAGAAGGAAGCAGAGAGGAAGTTGGACAAAATGGCATCTAATGCGGGAGAGCCAATGAAATAGTCATAGTATATTTGATAAGCACATATTAGCAGCAATCTTTTGGTCAGTAGAGAGGGCTGCTGCATGGAAATGCTGTCTGTACGTGCACTGATGCCACAAACCAATAGAGGAAAAATGGACATTTGACAAATAGCAGGTTTACTTTTAAGTCTAAATGTCTCCCCTGTCATGGAGGGGACAGCTGTGAACTGGGGGTCCTGGTATCTTACCCCTTGCTCTTAGAAGTTGAAAGGAAGGTGAAAGCAAGTCTGACTACTTTTTGAAAACAAAAGAACATGAAAGCCACAAAAGCAAACCTTAACAATAAATAAACAAAAGGAATCAGCTGTAATGAGATCATTAATTATGTTTATAGAAGTGTTTAATGGAATTGTGAAACCTCTGTGGTCCGTTTAATACAATGGCATCTGAAAGACTTCTGATGATAGTTGTTGGTTGGGGTCTTTTGTACCTTTGTGTTTGGTGCTGAACCAGTACTTGTATCTTAATACATATTTAAGTGTAAGGATCTACTCTTTTTTTTAGAACATTTTTCAGTAGTATGGGTGGATTTTGACTTGACACAAAAGCAGTATACTCTTGTGCTCTAATAAGCCACTGGTTACATTTTTTTAATTCCTTACTTTTGACTGCTGTAGCTCTCTGAACAGGAGACATGCCATTGACAGCTGCTCCTTGGCAAATGTGTCACTAATGACTCAGTGGGTTGTGATGAATTCTGATCTGCTTGCTGGAGCTTTTCTTGGGGTATGAGAAACACTAGCAGGAATGCCTCTTCAGTATGGAGATGTCATTCTTGGGCAACCTGAAGGCGTGTATTGTTATTTTCTGTTGCAGTCTAACTTACCACATAGACAGAGGGAAAATATTCTCATTTTGGTTAAGATAATACATGCTGCTTTTTTTTCTTAAGCTAATGAAGACCCTTGAAGGGCTCTATCAACTTTTCCCTGTGTGTAGAAGTATAGGCTTTCCTGAGAGAAATCGAGGAAATAACTGACTTCAGTGGGAACTGCTCAGAAACTGTTTGCTCTTAGCAGGTGAAATGATTGCCACAGACAGAAGTGCTGGAGCACTTGCCAAAACAGATGGAGGCTTTTCTGCAGTGTGCCTGCACACTGAGATGCTGGTAGAAGTAATGACTTAATTACTCTTTTGATTAAACTCTTAGGGTCGGCAGAAATATAATCAGTTGTAGCAATCTATTCTACAAATATTTAAATAATTCTGAGATTTAGGATACAGATTAGAGATGCAGATTTTCTCAGTAATATTTCAAAACAGGTAAGAAATTCAAATTGATTCATGCAGTTATTCATTTAATTGCATGGATTAGCAGAATCACAGCAAGTGAAGTTCAGCTGTCTCACCCTGTAGCTCCATAACACTGGATCTACAGCAGTGAATCTCTGTGGCAAAACAAGAAGGGCTTGACAGCATCTGCCACGTTGGGCAGAATGTAAGAATACATTTCTCAGTTCTCATGCTGAAGATCGGACTTCTCAAAGCACTTGGGCAAGGCAGGAAGGAATGCATCTCCTATGAACTTCAGCATTTACAAGATGCAGAGCTGATTGAGAACTTGTGCATTAATAGGTATCGCTGGCATCTGAAATGAAATAATACTGAGTCTCCTCAAAATTAACCTAATCAGAAGGAACCCAAATATGTTTTTCACTTCATAAGGACTGAACGCTTGTTCTATGAGGCTATATAAAGAATGACCTTACTCAATTAAATAGTCTTCGTCGTTATCCAGGATGGGAGACTGCATTTTAAGTAAGGATTTTCCTGTGAAAAGCACAACTGCAATGTACTTTGTCACCAGGATTGTGCAGGCATAAGTTCTTTGAGCCGTTTTACTTCTGCATGGCACCCATCTATTAGTTTCTGTCTTTAATTCAGTCTAGCACAGTTTTATGCTACAAAAATTGAGTAACTACAGGGCCTCACAAATCACTTTAAGAGGTTGCTTTAAAAATGAAATGGTTTCAGATCTCAATGTATGACTGTCAGGCAGGAAATTAATTCAGGAAAATGCATATTTGAATACAAGTAGCCCACTTATCATTTCCTGTGCCCTGTACTGTACATGTACAGTAGAAGAGAAAGATGCAAACAGGTGCTTGCCTACAGGCTGCCTGAGAAAATGTCTGCTCTTTGTTGGAACAGAAGCCATTTGTTTGCTTTGTGAAAGCTCAGTGCTTTTGATTGGGAGCTTGGTCGCTTGTTTCTGCAGCGGTCATAAAGGGAAAGGAGCTGCTGTTGATGTCTGGAGCTCAGCTACAAGTTCCTTTGGAGAGCTTAGTTTTTCAGAGTGTCACTGATAGGAAATCTGACATGTCACGAGCTACACTTTGGGTCTGCAGGAGACCTACTTCTCTTTGGCAAGAGGCAGGTTAAAGATGTGAAGTAAAGGTTTGAGAAGCAAGCTTCATCTTCCTTACTGCTTACATGTTTCATTTCTTTGTCTCCTGATAGTAAAGCCCCTGTGTGCTCCCTGTGATGGATGAGGCAAGAAGCTTATAGTCAGGAAAAGACAAAGCCCAGATTCTAATGTGGAACACCGATGTGATGGGGTCTAGCTTGGAAGGAACCCTGTCTAGGTGCTGACCTGCCTTGCTCTCTTTGCTCAAGCTTTATTCTTCCACCCACAAGGTGCTGCATGCCAGATTCTGATTGTAGTACCCAGGATGTGTAACTGGAAGCACTTCAGGTATCTTGTGACTTAACTGACCTGAACACAATTATTGAGCCAGCACTTCCCTCTAAAGGAACGTTGCCTTTTCTGAGGGGTTGAAGTTCTCATTGGAAAGGGGGAGGCCTGGTGCAGGGAAAGCAAGTCTGTGTGCCAAGGCACTGGCACAACTTGTGTCCCCTCTGTGAGAGTGATTTGTCTTGGGGGTTTTGTAGAAGAGAGGGTAACTCCAGTGACAGTGAGCTGAGCTCTTAAAAACAGGAACAGTTGTGCCCATTTGTGGTGTGTTGGTTTACAGCCATAGAGCATGCATGTTGAGCTGAGCTGTCTCTTCCACTGGTTCTTCTTGTGCTTTATTGGTCATATTTGAAAGCATCTTTGAGAGGGAGATATGTGTCTGTGCAAATATATTGGATGGATTGGTGTTTCATTACATAAACAGAATCAGACTGAGGATAAGCTTGTTTTTGAGAATACTGTGATTTCTGTGATCTCCATCCTGTGTACAGATTTCACAGAAGAGATTTAGCAATTCCACTGAAACTAATTCCTTTTACCCAAACAAGGTAGAGTGAATGAGACAGAGCTTTCTCAGGTGTGGGAGATTTCACTCTGGTTTAGGAGGATGAGGTAGGACTCTTGTGTTGCTGGGTAGGGATTATATTGTAAATGCTCTTACTGTGTTTATTCAATAGTAAAGCTTTTCAGTCATGAATGTTCAAAACCTCTTTGCAAACATATGCATTAAAATGCGAAGTACGAATTAACAGAATTCTTGGCATCTCTGTTCTGAAGACATTTAAGGCAGCCATCTTCAGGACTTGCTATAGTCCTGCTCCATCTTTCTCCCTAGGCTTGATTTAGCTGCCACAGTCACATTAGACACTCTGGTGAGCATTCTCTTGTGTGTTCAGTTCTCTCTAAAAACCCATTTTTGTGCATGAAAGTCTTTTATCTGTAGAGTTCCAACCCTTCAGCTAAGCGCACTGTGTGCTCCTTTTGCTCATAGGTGTCACTGTTCCTCCCCCATACAACTACTTTCCAACCTCCCATCTCATTTTCTTTCTTCTTACTTACACCAACAAGAAGAATTACTTTCTGAATGCTAATGTGAGACTGTCACTAGCTGACAAATAAACTGCGCATGCCGCCACTTCCCTGTCTCAATTTAATCCCTTTTTGATGAGAAGCATTTGCTTTAAACAAGGCACAGGGAATTCTGCTTGACAATAACCTTATGAAAATTAGAGAATACTAAAATTAAGCCAGAACCAACTCATAGTGATACCCGTGTCCTTTAGAGCACGAGTTACATGCATTACAAATTACGGGTCTGGCTTTGAAGCACTTTAAATACCCGATCTGGGTAAAACATTACCTATCCCTGTTGGGATACCATGCTTCCGATGGAGTGGAAAAATGTTTGTAGCTAATTTCACAATGAATAAGACTGTTTAACTGCTTATCGTTACGTGTCTTGATAACAACTACTTGAAAATGAAAGTTAAATAAACCACCAACACCTGGTATTTTTAGAAATCCAGTAGTTAATCTAGAACAGCTACTGCGCAGAGATTATCAGAGACCAGTGTTGCTTAGTTTGCTTCCTTGAGATGGTGCCCATTGTAATTAAAAAGTGTAATTGACGATGACTAATGTGTTTGCTGTCCGGATTGCTTGGGGAGCAGAGATCACGTGCATTTGTTCTTCTTTCCTCTGAAATGAAGGCTGCTATATCAGAGCGTTCACTGTGAGAGTTTCAGGGCAGGGAGTGGATTTGCAGCTTTTCTGAAGTGCTCACTGTTGTCATTGAGGATCCTCCCCCGGAGCCAGTATGGCTGGTCAAACAGCTCACCTGCTTTGTGCTACACTGAACTGAAGGCCAGAGCTAGGGTAAGGTCTGTTACCTTCTGACTTCGTGGTTCTGTGTTTGTTTCTTGGCCAATACATCACCCTATATGAATTAGGATCTTATGATATGGATCAGCAGGGAAGCAGTTCTGCTTCAGTTCAGTTAACTCATGTATCAGGAAAATTGCTTCTAACTGCATCAATAAGGGGGATAGATAGTTCTGTTCTACTATGTGGCAAAGCCAGCTGATTGAGCAGTGTGATATTGCAAGGACACTTCCAGTTACAGCAGCAATAAATTCTCATTTTAATTACTAAAGAATAAATATCAGTAGTTCTTTGCTGGGGGTGGGATAACAACATGAAGGAGTAACTACTTTTTCTGTTAATATTACTGCTGGTTTTGGAGAGACTGCAGTTTCTAGTTGTGTGTCCTGTAGTGCCTGGTGAGTAAATAGTTTCCCAATAGGTAAGACTTCACATATGTAACATGAAATTACCAACAGAGCAAACAGAATGGACTTAGAAGGACTTCTGCATTGAGAACATCAGCCTGTATGCATGGGTATGGTCACTGGGTTTCCCTCAGGCAAATAGCCTCTCTCTGCTCTTCTGGGGAATCGCTGTTGAAAGATTAGAAATGTTTTGTGTGGCCAAATAAACCTTTATGTGAAAACTGAAGGAGGCAGTTTTGGTTATTTGAAAGAGAAAAAAGAGAGTGTTTTACTGAGTTTTTGTTGTTGTTGTTGGTTTTTTTTTTTTTTTTTTTTTTTTTAATAAATAATCATTCTCTGGTGTAGCATATATTAAAGCACTGACTGCACTGAGGATCATTCTCTGGTGTAGCACATATTAAAGCACTGACTACACTGAGGCCTGGAAAGCCTTAAATGGTGCAGAAATGAGTCCTAAGTTATTCTTCAGAATCCCACTCAAAGATGCTAAGTGGATTTTTGAGACAGAATATTTAAACAGGTTTGTTCCATATGTGGATTTTCAGATGTGTAGTTTCAGCTCTGTTTTCCTTTCTTCAGCACCTTTTTTTTGTCGTTCCTTCCAAGTTTTCCTTTCTATTTTACATTGCAAAATTCACTGGAAGAAAATATTTGGATACTCTTCTTTACTACATTTATAAAAAATTCAAGTTCTTATAAAGTATTTAGTAGCCTCTTGATTTCAGGCCTTGCTTCTCGTGGAAGACTTTAAGCACCCTGATATTTGCCGAAGAAGCAACAGGGCCAAGCAAGCACAGTCCTGGAAATTCCTGCAGAGAGTTGAAGATAACTTTTTTGACAGAGGTAATAGAGGAGCCAATGAGAAGAGGTGTGTTGCTGCACCTTGTTCTTAAGAAGAAGAAAGATATCTGCTGGGAAAACAAAACTGTGAGCTGAAACCAATCCAGGAGACTCCTGGAGTCCATTGATAACTTTCTGGTCTGGGTATGGGAGGAATTGAGCAGAGATGAAGTGTTGCTGGACCTGTTGCTCGCCAGTGCAGAGGAGATTGTAGTAAAGAGGTTGAGATTGGAGGTACTGTGGGCTGCAGTGACTGTGCCCTGATCGAGTTCATGACCTTCAAAACACAGACCTGGCAAAGACTGGAGTCAGGACTTTGAACTTGAGGAGAGCAAACTCAAGGCAGTTTAAGGAATGGCGTTGGATGAGATCCTCTGAGAGACTGTCCTTAGGGACATAGGAGTGGACCAGAGTTAGCAGCTCTTTAGGATATCTTCCTGAAAGCACAAGAGCTCTCTTTTCCCCCTGCATAAGAAATAAAACAGAGGAGTCAGGAAACCAGTATGGCTGATCAATGACTAAAAACTTGGTCAAACTGTGGGATAAGAAGGTCATATATATGCAGTAGAAGTAGGTACATGTGGTCTAGGAATAATAAAGGGAAGCAGTCCAGACACGCAAAGATGAGATCAGGAAAGACAAAGTGTGTACAGAACTGCACTTGTTGAGGGATGTGAAAAATAAGAAGGGATTCTACAACTACGTTAATCAGAAGAGGCAGGTGATGGCGAATGTACCCTCTCTGATAAATAAGAAAGGAGAACTGGCTATAACAGACATGGATAAGGCTGAGGTTCTCAGTGAGTTTTTTGTTTTCAGTCTTTACTGGCAGTTAGGCTTCTAATGTCTTTTGTGTCCCTGCACTTCTAGGTCAGGTCTCAGAGAGCAAGATCTCTCTCACTGTAAGACCAGACTAAGTCTGAGGCCACCTCACATGATGCTGAATGTGTACAAGTCTGTGGGGCTGGACGACATGTCCTGGGATTCTGAAGGAGCTGGCTGATTGGGTGCCAAGTTGCTCTCCATTATCTTTGAGCAGTCAGGATTGTCAGGTGAAGTCCCTGGTGGCAGAAAAAGGGAAACATCACTCCCATTTTTAAAAACGGAGAAAGACAAACGTGGTGGCTTTCTATGATGGAGTGACGGTATTGGTGGACAGAGGAAGGGCAGTTGATGTTGTCTACCTTGAAACCTTTGACGTGGTCTCCCACCACATCCTTGTCTCTAAATTGGACTGATATGGGTTTGAATGGTGGACTGTTCAGTGGATAAAGAATTGGCTGGATGTTTGCAGCCAGAGGATTGTGTTGTATGGCGCAAAGTCTAGTCAAAGGCCGGTGACAAGTGGTGTCGCCCAGGGGTCTGTCTTGGGACTGGTACTCTTCAACATCTCCATCAGTGATGTAGGCGGAGGGATTGAGCATTCGAGGAGGCACTGGCTAAGTTGGCTTGTGGTACAAATTTGTATGGCAGCACAGCTGTTCAAGAAAGACCTGGACAGACTGGAGTGTCGAGCAGAGAAGAATCTGATGAGATTCAACAAGAGCAAGTACAGAGTCCTGCACCTGGAGAGGAACAACTGCCTGCATCAGTACAGGTTAGGGGCTGACTTTCTAGAGAAGCTCGGCAGAGCATGACCTGAGTGTCCTGGTGGACAGCAGGTTATCTGTGATCCAGCTGTGTGCCCTTGTGGCCAAGAATGGTATCCTGGAGTGCATTAAAAAGAATGTGGCCAGCAGATCAAGAGAGCTGATCTTCCCCTCTGCTCTGCCCTGGTGAGGCCACACCTGGAGAGCTGTGTCTCATTCTGGACTCTTTAGTACAAAAAGGACTAGGATCTTCTTGAGAAAGTCCTACATAGGGCAGCAAAGATGATGGGGTGGTCTGAAGCATCTCCCTTTTGAGGAAAGGCTGAGAGATCTGAGGCTGTTCAGCCTGGAGAGAAAAAGACTGAGGTCTTATCAAGGCTTATATACTAAACAAGATGGGGTCAGGCTCTTTTTGGTGGTGCCTAGTGGCAGCCAAGACAAGGGCAGCGGGCGCAAACTGGAACACAGGAAGTTCCATCTGAGCATGAGGAGCAACTTATTTATTGAGGAAACTCCAGAGGTCCCTTTGAATTCAGTGAGTGTGCATTCTATGCTAAATACAAAACAGAAGTTGTATTTATCGGTGCAGATGGAGAATTCCCTGAGAGGAAGCCTGAAGGGTTATTTATGATGCTTTGTTTCTTAGAAGCATTTAAAGGCTTGCTTGAGTCTTCTTTTTTTGTTATTTGAAAACAGCACAGTAATTTCTACGTGAGGAACAAATTGACGTTTCTTGGAAGTACTGCAAAGCTGTGTTGTGGCCTGGCCTCATTAAATCCATTTGATAAGGATTGTTCTGTGTGTGACAGGAGAGGATTTTCAAGTTGGTGGGTTTTTTGTTTTTAATTTAATGTCTATAGGTGCATCTTGTGAGCCATCTGTTCCCATGACCTTTTACTGTTTTCTTGTGTGTTTATGGGAGAAAAATATGTGTTTGTATGTCATTTGTACCTGAACAAACTGATACTCGTAACAGATGCAATTTTTTGCAGCAAGTTTTTACTGCCTTAGGTTTTGTTCAGTAGCAGACATTAATCACTCAAGGGTGAGTTGTTGTATGGCCTTCAGTTTCCTTGTAGAGGACAGATTTTGATTACATTTTCTCTTCTAAAATGCCACACAGTTGTTTACCTGAAGTTCACAAATAATGCTTTTCCTTGGAAAATCTGTTGAACTTTCATTTAAATTATGTACCTGCATTTTCTGTTAAGGATAGTGATACATTCTTGGAAGTTTTCATTTGGCCAAGATAATGTTAGCACTGGTAGTTATTTTTAAGTTTCTTGTTGCAAAGTGGTTGTGTTTTGCTCCTCAGGATAACAATATGGTATCTTCTGCGAAAGTCAGACTGCTTCTATACATGCAGTGTGACTTTGGCACAATAGATGGTTTTTGCTCAGAAGAGTTCTGGAGTCATTTCTGGATGAGCAGAGCCTCTTTCTGGGCTGCATTAGTTACAGACTCATAGTGTAAAGGCATGTCTAAAGACCTGTTTCGTGGTGCTGTTGAATTGAACTGTTTTATTTAAACTACAACATTTTGTTTCTCTTGAGGGAGGAGGCAGAATGATTTTTAGGTAAAAATTGACTGGGGATTGAGAAGAAAATGGGCAATACTGGTGCTGAGATTGCAGTGAGATTGAGAATCCTGCTGCCACCGATGGGCTGTAGCTGCTCTTTCATTCTGTTGGGCAGTATCTCTAAGGTGTACCCATAGCATCCATTTTCTTAATCTCGAGTGCGCAACCTGCAGGAAAGCAATATTATTTTTTCTTTAATGAGCTTGAGCACTTGAGCAATTAAGACGACATAATTGAATGAACCTAATCAGGAAGACATGGAAGCTTGCCTCTGGGATGCCGCTCAAGGCAATTGCTCCTCGTATCTACACTTTTATCTCTTTAGTTAATAGCACCAATGGGTATAGCAGCACGGGCTACTGATTTCACAGCTCAGGCGCTTAGCAGTTTTGCTTCATTTTCATGCTGTGGGCCTTCTCTTCTGCTAAAAAGGTAGTGATTAACAGGTGATGAGAGTCTCTGCTTGGTTCTTAATGTTCTGGGTGCTCAGAGAGGAGGACTGCTCTATTTTTAGTGACTTTGAATTGCTCAGCCTGCAAAACTCCAATGAAGCCAGGTGCTGATAGGCATGATCCCTACCCAGTTCCGTAGAATCTCTGAACCTATTGTTTTGATAATTCAAGTAGTTAAGAGCACATTGCTAAGGAATGACAAACAGAATGAATGGCTTCAGGTGAACAACTGTTTTCTTAATTGTAGTCTTACAGCAAACTGCATTCTTAACCTCTACCAAGTAAGCCATATTTTAATTGACATAAAAAGTCATACTTAGTAATGTGTATAATCAATAGATATCAAGATGTTATAATCACAATATAATCAAGAGAGTTAGGCAAAGTAGACAATGATAACAAAAGAGAATAAATGGAAGAGCTTACCCTTCAGCTGGGCTCACCACAAAACACCAAGAGAGGGGATCTCCAGAAGAGATCCTTCCCCTCTGGTAGCCAGCTCTTAAATAGGTCTAGGAGAGATGGAGCCAGGCTCCACCCCTTCTGGCAGCACAGGTGAATTGCCTTCAACTGTGCTCCTCTGGCTGACTCATGGCTCACCTCAGGTGATCAATCAGAGGTTCAGGCCGTGACTCAGCAGTTCCCATACAGTAATGAAATGAGTCCAACACAGCTGTGTGTTTTCTGTGTTTTTTTTTTTTTTTTTTTTTTTTTTTCCTGAAAGTCTTTGTGGGTACAACCTGTAGGCGAGTGAGTACAAGAGATAAGAGAAAACTGCTTGTTCTTTCAGTATGACCAATGGCTCAGGATTTATTTTCAGTTGTGCATCTACCTAATACAAAATTAATCAAACTCTCCATTACAGACAGCCTGGGTATGGAACAGAAGCTGAGAACATTTGTGTTGGTCACAGTATTTTATCAGTATCAGTTTGTTAGATAACATAAAAAGAATAAATAGGCTGAAATGCAATGGGGAGAGTTGTCTTGGGCATTACTGGGTGCTAAGAAAGTATTTGAAACCTACAGAAATATCTGTGCAATTGCAGTATCATCTGCAGGATCATTTGAAGTGCTGTCTCTTGGATGAAACCTTGTGGGAAGAATTTGAAAGCCTCCTGTCTCTTCATATTCCCTCTTAGAAAGGTGAAAGTCAGTCCAACTTGGAGGCGTCACTTCTATTCTGCTGCTGATGGCCTCCATGTATTCTGTGTTTTCAAATTGTTACGGTTTTGTAGTTTAAGGAAAGACTAGCCCTCTTGTCTTGGTGATATAAATCTTGTCTTAATACACATTTAGATGGGATTGACTTAACAGGTAGACCTACTGATGTTTGTCCTAATTGGTTAAATGCCATTTTGAAATCTGCTTAGGTGTATGTATTGATTTGGAGGGGAAGAGGAATTGCTAATGGGATGAAGCTGGCACTCTTTTAGCAGCTCTACTTCTTCACAGGAGCTGAAACACTGAGAAGACCTTGCAAGAATATCAGATCAGTCTGAATTTCTGCCATAAAACATGATCATCTTGTTGAGCATGTTTTCCCTTAAATTTTTAACAGTCTTCGTAGTACAAAATTGAATTTCTGCATTTTATTTTAAATAGTCATTAGCACTTGTAGTAGTTGATTTGTTGACTGTTATTATGCTGTCTCTACGGTAATCTTTGGCATCATAGGAAGAATAACGTGGTTTTAGCAAAAGATTTTTTCTGGTCTCTTCACTTATCTGAGGAGGTAATGGAAGGTGGAGATTTTGAGGGTAATTCCTATGTCCTATAAGATGATTCTTTAAAAAATATTTTCTAAGCAGGAACAAATTTAAAAGGAAATATTTTGAGGTCTCAGGGTCTTATTGCAAGAGATATGAAATGGCTTCTCCAATACAGCAGAAATATACTGATTCTGTCTTCTGGCACGTTAGCTGTTTTTTGATGATAAACGTTTCTGACAGCTGATATCCCTTTATTGTCACTGATGTCCCTTTATTGTTTTATTATTTATTTATTTATTAAATATTTATTATTAATTAAATAATAATAATTAATATTATTATAATTATTAATATTATCAATTATGATTATTATAATTAATTAATAATAATTAATATTTGTTATTATTTATATATTATTTATTTATTAAAAATAAAACAAACAAGAAATCTTACTATCTGAAGTGTACAAGTTTTGGGAAGAAGTCTTCTGGTGCTCCAAGCTTGGAGACCTTGCATATTGGCATTGGCCCCTTTGCTGCAGAGCCATGTTTTGGGGTGCTTGGAGTGTTCTGGGGATCCCAGTGGGTGCTGGAGACCACCATCTGCTGTAGGGTGGGGAGTCACGCCAGCCACGAGTCTCATCCCATACTTCTTTCATCGCTGTTGTGTTACAGGAGAGAGGTCTAAAATATATTAAAAAAATAAATTCTTTCCAAGACCAAGCTTTTTTCTTTTTGTGCAAAAGTGTAAGAATATCCTAGCAAAAGGAACAGGCACTGCTGTAGATACATGTTCTTGAGAAGTTATCATTACCATTGTATGTGGGAAGGACATGAGTTATAAAATTGAGATTTCATCATTTCTTGCTCAGCAAAATAGATATCAGAAGTGTGGATTTAGAAAGAAGAAAAACAAGTAATATTTTATAGCTATTTAATGATCAAGTCCTTGCTTTTATAATTATCTAAGGTTCAGGCTTTTTGGACTCAGGCTGGGTCTGTGTTGGGCAGAGAGAAGCTCAGACTTGAATTACTGAATTCATCGGACCATCATTGATTAAGCAGACACTTCAAAGGACTTTTTCTGTGAAGTCTCCTTGCTTGGCAGTTTTCACAGATGAGGAAGGTGCAGATGGCTGTTGCCATCAGACAGGTCTCAGCGTTTTCCACACAAAGAGAACTTGATGAAGCCACAGGAGGTCGATTGTAGGTAAACAGTTGATCACGTTATTTCCTTCATTCTGCTGCTACACCCCTGCTTGGTAATAGGCTTAAAAAGCCTCCCGGTCTCAGCACTTCTTTAGGCCGGCTGGTTTTCTTTGTTGCTCAAGTTTGGTGTGAGGTCTTTTGTTTGACTTACCTACAGCTTTCTGGTTTCAAGACCAAAGGAGAACATCTTCAAAACGCTCCTCACTGGTTACTGAGTCATTCTGTTAAGACACATCTGGATCTGTATTTTAAACATGAATACATCCAGGTCAGTAGTGCAGTGGGCTGTTTCTGCAGGCAAGGTGTAAGGCTTGCTGTGGTATATGAGCAAGAAAACCCTATAGAGCACCACAACCACGGGACCCAGGTAGTAGTCCCCTCAGCATTGGGCTGCATTGGCCACAATTTAGTGCAGAAAGAAGGAGACAGTTTGAACTGTGCAGTTTATCAGATGCAGCTGTCGAGGTCTGCTTTGGCTGGCTGCTGGTAGCAGTGCTAGGTGAGTGCAGGAGGATCTGAAGAAGCAAAGTGCCTTTGGGGCAAGAAGCCCCCTCACTCCCCATGCCTGCCCCTTGGATTTTCAACCATTACATCTTTTCTGGTGTATTTTATCAAGTGTTGCTTTCTGAAAAATGTTGCTGAAATCATATTCTAGTAAGAATACGGCTCAGTGGTGTTTGCAGATGGCAGTATTTTAAAATTTTATGTGGTCTTTAAAAATGAAAAAATATTTTGGTGTCTATCACAAGACTTCATGGTGTTTGCTTCTGAATGTTCCTTTTGAGGTTTTCTATTAATTCTTCCTTTCTCCCACCTAATCCCAGTAAGCAGTCTGGAAGACACCAAATTAAGATGTCCATGTCTGATGTGTACAAAAAGAATGGTACTCTGAAAGATGGAAACAGCATTCAGGGAGATGAGAGGCCGGATAACTAAACAAGATTTCAGTGGCAGTGGCCTTGTTGCTGAGCCTGAAATCTAAAAGTCATATATAGACCATTTAGGAAGACAGGAATGCATTAGACATGTGATAGGGAAAAAGGAATTTCAGAAATACTGAAAACTGTATGAATCTTTAGTGCTCAGTGCATAGCTGAGTTAAAAGCAGCTGTAGTCAGCTTCTAAAATTTTACTTCATTTGAAGATATTACAGCTGTTCTGAAGTCGTCCAGCACATTTGCATGGTCTTAAAAATTACTTCTGGTTAATAGCACTTGGGGGTGTTTCTTGGCACGGTATCATTTTTTGTGTTTTGGGGCAGAAATATGACTTTTAAAAGGCTCTGTCAACTCCAAAACTGCTTGTAAAATGGAAGTTGTTGCAGTCTGAAGGAATATAGCTCCAATGATAGATGGTACTGCGTTTTTCTATAGCAGTAAAAATAAAATAGCAATACATAGCACTTGCAGGGCAATTTCCACGTAGCAGACCCTTTATAGATATTATATCTCTATGAAGATGTTTGAAGAATGGAGAAATAAAACATCAGAAGAAGTCAGCTGTTCAGGCTGCGTATTCTGAATGAAGGCACGTTGTCTGAGGCTATGCGAGCAGAACTTAGAATAGCACTCTTACTCGTTTTTGTCCTTTTTGTGCTTTATTATCTATCAGCGTTGCCTTTTCTTTTGTTAGAAGCCAAACCCAAAGGAGATGCAGTCAGATGTAAACAGCTAGATTAAATTGGAGTGGAGTTGTTGGATCCAAACGATGAATTGTACAGTAGTGCTTAACTGAGCCATTAATTTTCAGCCTGAATCAAAGCACAGAAACTCAGTTCTAAGAAGAGTCCCAAACGTGCTGGAATCAAGCTCAAGTTTGCGGTTGTTCCTTCCCAGTTTCAACAATTAGAAATGTCTTTCAGGAAGAACTCAAAATAGTCTGTGAAAGCCCTTCTTATGCTATTTTCAATGCAGAGCAATTGCAGTACAAGCCTACTAATGTAAAGGTTATGCCAAGCTTATCCTAAATGGCACAGCTGTAGTTCTGAATTCAGCAACGCAGGAAACAAGCCAGGACTTTTTCCCCTGAATCTGAGTTGCTTAGTTACACGGATAGCTTAAATGTATGGCTCTGTGTAGCTCTTTATTAGGATCAGTCTTCTGTAAGTCAAGGTGTTCAGAGAGACCCTTTCATGGCTTTTTTCCCAATGAGCATCTGCTGCTGAATGAGCAGACCCCTGTCTGGGTTCAGCCCATGATACCATTGGCCTTCTGGGCTGTAGGAGCACGCTGCTGGCTCACATCCAGCTTTTTGTCCATCAGGACCCTGAAATCCTTCTCCTCAGGGCTGCTCTCGATCCACACATTGCCCAGCCTGTGTTTATGCCTGGGCTTTCATTCTGTTTGTGGAATCCATAGGTTTGTAGGAAAGCTGCTGTGTGTACACATCACCTTTCAAAGTGTTTTCCACGTGGCTTTAATGTGCGTGCTGATATTGACTAACTGTTCAATTTAACGTTCCAAACCTCATTAGTGCTACAGAAAGTGGCTATAGCCTAAACACAGTAATTGTATGGTGTGATTTCATGACTGGCAGAAATCCTAGGTCAGCAATGGATGGATGCTGAGAAGGAAGAGAGCCATTTTCAACCACTGATGGTGTTTAGCATCTGATCTTGGTTCCAGTGATGAATTAGGGAATGAGAATCTACCTTTTATTCTGCCTCCAAAGGAAGTAATTTCCTTCCTTGAGTACGGAGTGGAATTTTATTGAAGTCTCTCAGATCCAGCTGCATATCTGTTAGGACTGAGTCAGTTTTTTGGGGGCTGCCTGTCGTCCTACAGCCCACAAATGTTTGTTAAAATAAATTAAAAAGTAAAAAAAAAAAAAACACAAAACAAAACAAAAAAAAAAAAAAAAAAAAACAAGCAACTGTTTAGTTACATTTGAATATCTGAAAGCAAAATTAAATGCAGAATAAAATGTAAAATAATGTAGAGTACTAATTGGGTATTTTTGAAACAGCTGGAGGAAGAGCTGATGATTAGCAAACTGTAGTGGATTTTTTGTTGTTGTTGTTTTAATTTCAGGAGCACCCAGGAGGAGCTGGCAGTTATTGTACTGGGTTGTGGCCCTGGGAAGGTTCTTTTGGGCTGCTCCTTCCCCTGCAGGGCCATTGGTGCATTGGTGTCAGCGTGGCTCATTTTGGCTTTGACGCAGGGGCAGGACTACATAAATGAAATGTTAAAGATTGCTGTGTTACTGGGAGCACCCAGCCCTTCTTGTAAATGATGTGGGAGACCAGATTTGGGTTACAGTCACTTGAAATTGTAAGGCCGTATGGGGCAAGCCATTTTCATTACTGAACTTTTCAACAGCTAATGTGATTGCATGCCTTGCAGTCATGATTTAATGATCACAACAGTCAACGGCAAGCACTCCTCCCACCTAATTCAAGTGTTGCATTTAGCTTGAATTTAAAGATCTGTGAAGTGTTACAGGTGTGGTAGAGGGGCTGTGAGTGGTAGGTGGGAGGAAAAGGCAGCTCATCCATGGCAAAGCCCCGTGCCATGCTGGCTTTCTTTGGCTGTGAAGTGGTTGGCATGGAGAGAAATGCTCCAGGTATTGCAGAGGGTGGACGGGAGGTGGCACTGAGGGGGTGAGGATGAGAAGAATGATGTGATGATGAGGCAGTGCCAAAATACAGGACTATTCAGATTGTCGGCTCACACCGTGTGACCTTGGCTGAACATCTTCCTTAGAGCAGTGATTGAGGGTTTCTTCTGAGCTATCTCATTAAAAATAATTAGAAATTAAAATAATGAAAATTAGCTGTCAGAAAGCAAGTGGATCTTAGCCATGTAACTGTTCCATGAAGAGTTTATTAAATAGGTTTTCACTAGACTCACAAGGAGACAGGCACTTTGTCTGCCTCGGCTTTGATCAAGTAATTGTAAAGCAAAAGCACTAGCTAGAGGACGCTGGAGTTAATGACAGGAACAAAAATGCAGGCTCTTAGCTTTGTAGCCTCTTGCTTTGTTTGCCTGATGACTACTGCCTTTTCTGGGAGATGCTTGTGTTGGGGGGACCTTGCTGCATCACCAGTACATTTACCAGTGCTGCTGCTCACACATAAAATAGGATTATATTGTGACAACTGTAGCTGGAGAAGCTCGTTTATACATGGCCTTTCTTCAAGCAAGTTCAATTAAGCATGGTAGGACTTCTGTGACTACTCCATTATGCCCAAGAATTTCACGGGGGCAAGAGATCTCTTGTAAAAGGAGCCATGTGATGGAAGTAAACCATCCCGGCGTAGGAACTGCAGAGGTCTTATTAAAAACAGCAGCTGTTAGTTGGGTGAGCGTCAGTGTTCTGGTATGATAATCTGCAGGACTGAATTGGAAGAGTTGAAAATCTCCAAAAGATTTATATGGAGGATTATAGTCAAATCGAAGGTATTTCAAAACAAAACTGAAAAAAGAAAAGTTAATACTTCATAAGTCAGCTTTGCTGCTGCAATTATCTGTGCTTGTTTCTGTTGAATAAAGTCATTTATTACTGTGAAGTAATTTTTCTCAAGTTCTTTAGGAAATTTCTTTAGGAACTTGAGAAAAGAACTGAAATTTGTAATAATGCTAAGAACCATTTCTGTGTAATCTTGTAAGCAAATTAGGGTAGTTTTTGAAAGTGAAGATCTTGGGTTTTTCTGCTTTCCCTGTGGAAAGGGTGTTCCAGGATCTGCTTTATCTTCTAGTCTAAAATAAAAAGTAGTTCAGGCTGGAAATCCACTTTTTTTTTTTTAATTTGTGATCTGCTGTTTCTCCTTTGTGCTCACAGTAGGGTGCTTTCTTTTTTCATGTGTGCTCGTACTCAGATAGTGCTCTTTTGTTTAGGCTTTGTTCAACACTTTTTTGGTGTTTCCTCTTGATATTTACTCATGTGTGTTTTTAGAAAGATTTCCTTTCCCTAGGCTAAGCCATTCAAGCCTCTGTCATCTTTGTGGAATGGTCTCTCCATCCAGCTGATGGTGGGAGTAAGCTTTCCATGCACCTCTTTCCCTTAGAAGATGTTTTTCACATCAGTGTTTCCCTCAAGGTCTTCCTGGTATTTACAACATACGACTCATCTTGAAAGGTTTTGATTTTAATTATCTCCCTTGGAATTGAAAATTTGTATAACCCTGCAGTTATTTATGTATTACTTATTACTTATATATAAATATATATAAATAAATATAAATATATATATATATTATATATATATATATATATAATATATATATTATATATATATATATATATTATATATATAAATAAATATAAATATATACATATTACTTATGTATTCAGTGTATGCTGGTGAGCACGAAACTAGAGAAGGCTGTGGCATTATTAAGTTCTGTCTTTCAGAAGGGGATGGAGGGATGACAGACATCCTAAAACACGTTGGCATCTGGTATTTGGCTAGTGCTGGAGTAGTTAAAATCACATGAAATGATAATCTGTGCAACCAAACTGCAAGTGGTCACAGTTCTTTTTAGTGGCACCATGAAGATGATCCACAGCTATATATGTACATGTCCTGTTAGACTTCTTTTACTGTAGCTGTAGAATCAGGTTTTGCTGTTGCTCTAATCTTTTGACTACAATCTATCTCATGAAAAAAATCATTGCTTCATCTGCCCACGCTCTCTTTAAATCCTTTGCAAAGGATGACCAAACTTGCAGGTGTGCTGTGCCTTTTCTCTGAGATTTTCAGAATCCAGAGTTCAGTGCCAGGCATTCATTTCAAGCATATTTTGTAAAGGTTTGATTCTAACGTTAAAAATTCTGATGTGTTTGGTGGAGAGCCAATCAATCCTAAGATGCTTTTGGTATTCAGAGTCACGATTACCCTTTAGAAAGGCATGTTCATTCTGTGGGATTAAAATTTCTCCCTGGTTTGGATTTTGTTTTGGTGATGTGTGCACTGATTGCTGCTTGGTGACAAACAACAGACCACTCGTGAAAACACTCTCAGCACATTTATATCATTGAGCTTCGTTGCACTCACAAAGAGCATGTCGAAGGGTTGTTCAGTTAGCAGCTTGTAAACTTCTTGAAAATTCTAAGAAATCTTTGTGGGGCCATATGAGTTATGATCCTGTTATTTTTATAGCAACCAGTGAATAGAATAAGAGCATGAAAAAAAATCTGTGTTTCAGGTAGATAAGCAAATATTACTTATCTTTCCAGAGATTGCTCCTAGCGATGAAAACAGCAATGGAATGGAAGGTGTAGTTTTTCAAGTGGTCTGTTTACTGTGTTAAAGTACTGTAAGCAAAAGGTATGCAATGTTTACGTATGCACCTACAGTGTGTGAGAATATGAAGAAAAGCTGAGCATTTGCTCACCAAATGAACTTGCATAGACTTCTTAGGATAGCAAATGAAGGAGGTACATGAAACTACTGCTAAATGAATAGGAATATTTGTGTGCCCACACCAGCTTTCTGCATTTTATCTTCTGAGCAAGGTTTGCCCACACAGCTTTTAAAAATAAATAAGTCAAAAGATAAATGATGGGACTGTGGTATCATCAGTGACAATTCAGTGGCATTCGGGATATTCATAAATACAAGCAGCCTCCAAGACTCGTGCTGTCACTCACCAGCCCAATAGCAAAGCAGTCACTGGAGGAAATCATCATGCCACAGAGTTGCCCTTTGGAGGTCTCACTTGAGCAGGCATCTGGATAAGTGCTTTACTGCTTTCGTCTTCCTTTGTAGATGTGGTCCATGCAGGGTGAAATTACAGCATGGAATGAATTAGCTGCTGCACTTCTGTTGAAGTCAGTGAGTGTGTCATTTTTACTGGAGGCTGGGAAGTTGTATTTTATCTCTCTTTGCTGCTGCTCTTAGTTTACAGATGATTTTGTAGTGGGATTTTGCCTCAAGTGTTTAGACTTCTCAAGAGATACGGCGATGCTCCAGCGCTTGGGTAGAAACCATACAGAAACTGTATCCCTTTGGGTCAAAGCCAGCTATAGCCATAAAATGATAGAATTACCAAAGTTGGAAAAGACCTCCAAGATGATCCAGTCCAACCATCCACCTGCCACAAGTATTTCCCACTAACCCATGTCCCTCAGTACAACATCTTCCTTGAACACCTCCAGGGATGGTGACTCTATCATCTCCCCGGGCAGCCTGTTCCAGAGCCTGACTTCTCTTTCAGAGAAGAAATTTTTCCTGGCATCTAACCTGTATGTGTGATATCCGGTGTCATCCTCCTGGCTGGGCCCATGCAAGTTCTGTATGCAGTTCTGTGTTGAAAGGGGAAGGAGAAATCTTTTCTTATAGCACGCTGCTCTAGTGGCACTGTGGGGCTCTTTAAAAGTGAAAAGTAATTCTTAATTAACTTTTTATTTTTCTTCTGTGTGGTTTGAAGAGGTAATATTTTTCTTCTGTTTAATGTGGAAAATGAAAGTGTTCACAAAATGTTCATTGCGAGTAGTATACCTGTTTTTATATTTTTTAGGACTACACCTATGCGTTTGCTAGCTCTGCATGTACTGCTTTTATCTTTGAAGCTATCATTTCTGTAAAGCAACAAAATCTTACTTATTTTCTTTCGTTATTCTGCTCTGCTTCCATTGATGCCTCTAAACTTTTGACTCCAGACTGGCAATATGAGGGTAAGATGGCAAAATGAAACTTCCTGAGCATTGCTTGTCTGTCTTTAATTTTTATTTCCCTTTGAACATTATTAAAACTCTTTTCACTCCCTTTCATTAAACCCTTCTGTTGCAATTAATTCAAATTATTTGTTTCTGTTGTGAAGCTTTAATTATGATTTATACCTTTTAACCATTCCCTTGTTTGTTTTTATTTCTTTGGGATAAACGACCATCATATTATACTTGTCTTGAAGGACTCTGCTTCATTGTGGTCCCTGCAAGGCACGGAGATGTTCGTAGTGTAGCCATCAATGCTGTAGTGTGGTATGTGATGAGGATTTGGTGTGTGTAGTTGTGACATGGGAAGGCAAGCTCACCTAAGAGAGGATGTAGCAATCTGTGTAGTTCATGTTCTATAACTGTTAGTTTTTAAAAATGGATCAACATCTGAGATATTAAATTCTCGGTCTCCTTTGCTTTACAGAGTTTAGTTGAGGAAAAGATAAATGAAGAGCTCAGATTTTGATCTTCTGAGTGTAAATGAGCTGTAAAGTATTGTAGCCTATACATGTCATATTTCAGAGATGCTTCTCTTTGGTATGCTGAATATGCAAAATCACAAAACAGACCAAAAGAAACACAAAATCCTTTCTCTGGAATCAGAAGTAACTTCTCTTTTTATCTTTATAGATTGTAAGTTGGCCAGAACAGGTCCTCCAGCCACAATAGTTCCCATTGATGAAGAGAGTCGGAACGGTGAGTGCCTTTTGTTCTTGTGACACAGCTGCAGTCTCTGGTTGGGGCATGGAGGCTCCCGCAGGGAATGAGGTGCCTGTGTCTGGTCTGGCAGCTGGGAACCCTATGCTCTGCTCTGAGAACTGGTCTGTGGAAACCTCTGCCAGTGAGGGATGGTGGTGGGAAGGGCAAAAGGATCCACTGTTGTGACAGCTGCTGCTTCTTACTGACAATTATGCATCTTAATGACTTGGCTCTTTCACCTTGAGCTGCTCACCTGAGAACGTTTCTTCTTTTACAAAGTACTTAGACCACAATTATTTGTAATACACGAGTAAGTTAACTACCTGTTTGCTCCTATGTATGCTTGTTGTTACCCATTGAGTTCTTCAGACATCACTCTGTTTGATTTCCTTTTTGTTTAGATATTTACTGTGGTAAGGTAAGACTTGAAGGCTTCTTTCTCTGAAGTTTGATAAGGGTGTTAATGTTGTATTTTGGGTCTCCCATGCAGCTTTCAGAAGGTTCACTGTTAGTTGTTGTTCTTTGGTATGAGCATTAGTTATGGATACCTCTGTGGCAGGACTACTCAGTTGTGGGATTTGATGCTTATGTGTTTGTCACCTTTCTGGGAAGGTGTCAGATGGTCTTGAGTGGCAAAAGCCCTTGATTTACATGTTGGTGGTATTGTCACATAGCTCTTTTTCTTATGTACTAGCAGCAGTTGAGTTTTATATCTGAAGAACGTGGTGTGAAGAATAGTGCAAAAGAAATAATAAAAAAAAAAACAACTAGAAGTTAATCATAGTCATCTGAGGCATAAACAAAAATAAGGAGCAGTAAGAATTTTGCATGCTGTGATTGGTAGTTGGATATGGTTTCTTAGTTTTTTGATGTTGCAGTCAATAGAAAATTTCTTCCCTACAAGAAAGACTGTTGAATGGTGGGAAGAGGTGTTTCCTCAAAGCTTTACACGTGTCTGCAAAGATATAATGTATCTATCTCACTGTGAATTCCTGTGAACCATTAATTCCCCATTAAATAAGTCGAATGGGAAGCAGAAACCTGAATTGGCATTGTCGATAATGGAAACGACACACCTCATCTGGAAGCCACAATATGTATTAAATTAATGGATCTCCTGGGAAGCCAGCTCTAAGATTGAAATGTCCTCAGATGCTCAGCTGTCTTTATTGAAGCGGTAGGTTGCATCCTCCCCACTGCTGTGTGTGACTGAAGGTAATGGAGGTTGAATCCAAAGCCTGCAGCTTAGCAGTTGGATCAGGGCTACTACTCATTGACTTTAAGATCTGTGGAAAAAAATGTCTCAATATGCTTAAGCTGATGGTAGGTATTTTAGCTAAAATAGGCATAGCAAAAGACGCTTTGCAGCTGGCAGCATCTGCTGTCCTGGCACTTTGTTCACCCTTCCCGATGTCTTCTGGTTCAGTGGAAATGCGTTAGCTTGCTAAAATCCATGTGGATCCACACTGAGCAGTGGATAGTGCAATGTAATTGCTTAAATGCACGCTTCTGTGTATCAGAGTCAGACTGTTGTGATAAGAGTATGACAGAGTAACTAATGGAGCCATGTTGTCTTCTGCTGTGTTTTCTACATGGAACTGCACCAGTCTGTTTTTACCTTCATTCTTGGTCGTATTCACATGCTTTGCATTATACTTACATGCCACGTCTAGCCATGTTGCAGTGTTGCAAAAATATAACATACTACTGTTAGCAATGCTATTTTAATAGAGTCTATCTTCAGTTTTACTGCACTGTTTCTTCTCAGCATACAAAGTTTAATCATTACTAAATCATGTAGTCTAGAGTCTGTGCAAATCTCTTCGGGGTTATTTGACATTTGTGCAAACACAGTTAAGTGCAGTGAGTCTCACTGGCTTCTCATTAGAAAGTTGCTGTGGTTTAATACAAGTGTGTTGAGAATAACATTTTGTAACAAATGTGACGTTATGGACTTTTCCTGCCTTTCCTTTCTATTTCAGAAAAAATCATGAGTTAACGAGTTGAAGGATGAGGAGGTTCTTCGGAATGTTAATATCTTCCAATACATCCGTCCTACAGAAATGTCTTTGGCATTATTGCTGATTAATACTTGGTGTGTATTTGACTATCTAGCAGTTCCAATTTGATCTGGATCAGGCCCAGGCACATAATAACATTTGATTAAATTAGAGCACGCAGTACAGAGTTTATTCTGGCTTTATTTTCACATAGGAAGAAAAATTACGCATTAAATGTAATCCAGTCTGCCTGTTGGAGTTGACCCTTGCACAGTGTTGTGAGCAAATTCTAGCAAGATAAGTGGACTTGTTTTGACTTGGTTGTACCATGTAGCTGCATAGTGCTAAGACCAGTACTGAAGTGCTATTTGGTTTGACCCGGATTTAGCACCTCTAGGCTGATTGTCGAGTACAGGTTGTTTGTTGGAGCCTCCCTAAGTCCAGATTAACAACAGGTACACGTGCTGATTCAGATCCAATCTGGACTGCACCTACAAAGTTAAGGTCAGATGGTCAGTCTAGCCAAAGAAGAAAGCCTGTTGCGTGGTGTGTGCAGCATTGGCAAATACTGTCATCCAGTGTTCTGGATGTTTCGTTCCCATTTAGGAGTATGGGCCATAAAAATCCTTGGAGAACAGTGTATTATCGAGAAAATTGCAGCAAAAGCTGCAGAAAAGGGGACTTGCTAACTTTTGCTGTGCACCTTGGCTTTGATGTGGAAAGCATGCAGCAGGCTGTAATGGTAAAAGATACCCAGTTGTGGCTGGCTCTCTTTGTTGTTCTGGCAAAGCTTTCTTTTAGAGTTAATGATTTTTTGGATGTTCTAGCCTCAAAATTCCTCATAATGGAGGAAAATGAGCAGATATTCTGTGGTTTAATATCGTCCTTTTAAGAAACACCTTTTTCTTTCATGACTTGCATACTTGATTGCCAAATACAGAAATTACCTTCTGTATTCAGAGATGCATCTAATTAAGACTAAGGCTTATTTGTTCTTAATCAGCTGTCCAAAGAATCAAATTACTGGCAGCATTAGCAGTCTTACTGAGGCATAACAAATTTCTGTTTTCAAGGTAGGTTAAATATCCTAAATGAGCGTAGCTATTCTTACTAGGTAAGAAGACTTAGAATGAAACAGACAAAAACCGAGTGCAAGAACTAGAAGTTCTGAGATTTTTTTATACTCACCTAATAAATGTTTTCAACAAGATTGACTATGGAGCATTTTTTATAACTTTCACTTGTTTTCCTCCTGTTTGTCATGTCAGCACCTGGCTTGGACATGCAGCTGCTCCAACTGCTACCTTGAATTGTTCAAATTGTAAATAGGAGTATCACTTCTGAGCTAACATCTTTGATTTACTGTGTGAATTCATGACGTGAGGGAAAGAGGTCTAAATTTGTGAGTATAATTTAGTTTCATTCATGCCTGTTCTATTCCATTTTGAAATCATATATTTTTAAGGTTTCGAAATTAACAATTTCGTAGAAAAGCCATGAATCAATTTGGTGTCTAGTGCTATTTTTATGCCACAAATGTGAATTCACATTTCTGGATTTTTCATGGAGAACAAATGTGTGAAGACTTGAATTAGCTGTAAAACGAATGAGTTGCTTAGTCCTTTTTTTTTTTTTTTTCTAATTCATGAGCACAGTCATCAACAATGGCCAACGTTTAAGAAGAGTGTTGGTTAAAAATATTAATGATTCTATTTTTTCATGTTTTTTGTTTTTAATGATACATTATAAGAAGAAATAGTGTCAAAAAGCAGAATGTAATTCGGGGTGAGAGCTGGAGAATAAGGAACGTGTCTTCTAGAAACTGATTAACTGATTCCTAAGGGTAGTAAATACAGTTAGAAAGCTGGAATTAGTAAAATGTTTTTGTGCTGTCAGCTGTCTGGAATGTATCTTAATGTGGTGTTGATGCTCTTTTGGGAAGGTGAATTAGCTTTAAATTGCCTTCAGGG